>NC_064927.1:16257500-16557500 GCF_023897955.1 Schistocerca gregaria | reverse complement strand
GGGTCGTGAGTTCCATCCTCAAAGGAGGAAGTCGAATTTTGGAAATCAGTTGCGCGTCGTGGCCGTATAGCAAACAGTATCTGTGATGACGAACTATTAGCGACAGGCGTTTTATTAAGAATTACTCCCAGATGTGATTAAGGCGAATGGCGCAGATAAAGCATTTGCCAAAGCGGTACAGCATAAGGTGGTACGAGGCAGTCTGAATTACATTTTATAGATATATTTTTCACATATATCAGAGCTTCTCGTCGTCGTCGTCGTCGTCGTCGTCGTCGTCGTCGTCGTCGTCGTCGTCGTCGCCGCCGCCGCTTCTGCAGCAGTAGCAAATGCGGCGAGGGACGCCCTGCCTTCGATTCCGAATGCACAAAGTGTGTGGTCTTGTTTCTCAGTCTATATTTGGTCTGTCTCGTAAGAGGTTGAATGTAACGAGTGGGTGGGAAAGAGCAAGAGGCAGCGGCTGTGTAGAACGAAAACACAAATCATCAGGGGTGTGAGCGTTTCGAGATGAGTCGTATAAATGTCATAGTTGGTCGTCAGTGACCGTGTGTCCTAATGGATAAGGCGTCGGACTTCGGATCTGAAGATTACAGGTTCGAATGCTATCACGCTCGTGTTTTTCCAGTTCTGAAAAAGAAACATACCGTTTTAATGTAGCAATTTAGCAGTACGAAACCGTCTGAAAGTTGCTGTTGACCATTTTCTGCTTGGAGATGGTCTTGAGCTTCAAACACACACAACAAGACCGGTGTTAACTAGCGAAATGGTCAGCAGAGTGCCGTCACCGCGAGTTTTGACTGGCACTTGCACATCTAAAACAACGTCGGAAAGTAACTCGTTCGCCTCAGTCGGTAGAGCATGAGACTCTTAATCTCAGGGTCGTGGGTTCGAGCCCCACGCTGGGCCGAACGGAATTTTGTTCCGCTGCAGATGTAAATTACCGTTTTTCTGATTAACGTGATGTAATGGAAATAGCAACTTTAAACTTTGCCTACGTCTCTGTCAGTCGCAAGGAAACTGTATTTGAAGGTGAAGTTGATTTTGTAGACATGTGTGAAAGACATGTTCTGAAATGCAAGTTATGTTGTTTGGAAAGGCCATCGGTTACATGTCAGATGTGTAGCCAAGCAGTAATGGGTGGCCATAGCTGCAAATATTAGTCGGTAATATGAAGTGTTGTCAGCTGAAGTCTGATGATCCAGACGACCGTAAGGACCGGATACAGAACCGCGCCCTGAAGACTGCTATGCATCTTCCAAGGCGCTTTTCGACGCGCCAACTCCACGAGGACACCCGAATCCTGCCTCTTCGAGAAAGGTTCCGCGCCATCGCCAGGAAATTCTACGAGAGGACGGAACACTCCCGTAACCGGCTCATCCGTGGACTGGGCCAACAACCACATCACAGGCCAAGCACGCGCTGGCCTGACCTGCTGAGGGATTAAGTTTTACTAATCCCCCAGCAGAGTGTGTTACTTTTTCTCTTACAGGTCACACCAGCATGGAAAAATCGACAAGTGTGTTAATATATTTTTCTTTTCTCTTCCACAGGAACCGCAGGAATGACAAATCTGTCTAGACTGCACCATTCTCGAGCCAAGGATCGGCTCGTCTTTACAGCGTCAGCGTCAGCGTCAGCGACCGTAAGGACGAAGTACGCAAGAGTACCGCTAGACCTCTCCTCTTTAGCTCAGTGACAGTTCCGCTTCAGACGCCGTGCAGTGTGGACGTGCCTAGTCTTCCGGTCCGCCGTAGCGTTACGTATAGTGGGATATCGTTTGTTTACGTGTAGTGTTGTACCTTCTGTAAGTTTTTCTCCGTCGTTGTTTCGTTCCTTGTGTTACTTTCTGTGTGTATTTCAGTGTTTTTTTTGTGTAGCGGTTTAGACCGCGTTGTTTTTGAAAATGTCGTCTCAGGGTATTCCTCGTCAGGCTACAGTTAGTTTTGCTTTTGACAAGGCCACCCGCCATGTGCAACCTAGTTCCCTTGAGATTCATGATTGGTTAGTAGATACCTTTGGCATTCATTCCGATCAGGTGCACACTGCTTATTTTGATACAGAACTCTATGTTTTCTTTGTTAAATTTATGGCCCCCCTTCAGGTTGATAAAATTATTTCCAAATTTGGTCATCAGGTTCTCTTTCGGCATCGGGATGGTTCTGTCAGTACCGTACTGCTTTCAAATGCTTCCATTACGTACACCAGTGTTCGTGTTTACAACCTTCCGCCGGAGGTTGATAATGTGTATCTTAAGGAGGGTTTACTCAAGTATGGTGATGTTAAGAGTATTCGCCTTGAACGCTGATCCAGCTAACATCGCCTGCAGTGTTACTGTGGCATTCGTTCCGTCGAAATGCACTTGAAGCAGAATATTCCCTCGCACCTACAGATCGGTGGATATCGTGTCCATGTAACATATAGTGGTCAGGTTGGCACCTGTTTTTTGTGTAATGAGAGTGGCCACGTGCGTACCGACTGTCCGCGGAGGTTTTTTGTGTTAAAAAATTCTCTCGAACAGCGTCGCAAGTTAACGGTCGCTGACCTCGTTGCAGGTGGTTCTGCTCTTGGTGTCGAACAGTCCAGTGGTAGTAGCGCCCAGCCGCAGGTTTTGCACGCCCCTGACACAGAATTTCCTCCTTTACGTGCCAAATCTGATGTTGTTCCGTCGGTTCCTCAGGTGGGTGTGCCGCTTTTAAATAATAAACGGCGTCGCGCACAAGATGGAAATAGTACGGATGAGGATCTCCCCGAGATGCCCCAATCCGAGAGACCGACATCCTCCGAGCCACAGAGTAGTGTAGATGCTCCCTGTTCCCCAGAAGTAGCTGTTCCGGTAGCGGCTGCTGACGCCCCTCCGCCTTCCGACACGGCTTCTCTCGAGTCGGCTCGTCGGTCGGGCCTGTTGGCGCCGCCTTCCGAACCGACTTAGTTGTCACAACAATTTGAGTCGCAACAACTTCCTGCTTCGCTGCCCCACACCTGTGCCAGCGGAGCTGCTCCGCTTCCTTCCAACTTAGCAGTTTCTGAGCTTCCTGCTCACGTTTCGCCTCCGTGTAGTCCATGTTTGCCGGAAGCTAATACTGGTGTAGACCAGTCCGTTTCGTCGGATGTTTCCCCCGCGACCCCGGACCCTGACTGTGGACCGGCGCGGGTGGTGTCGGATACAGAACTTGACCCTCCTACGTCACCTGCGGCTGCCGCTTCCTTGCCCGTCAGCCGACGCAAGTTGCGCGTTCAGCCGAACGTCAATGCTGTTCTTAAAAAACCGAAACGTAAGGGATCCGCGGAAGGGGGTAGCAGTCCCCCTCCCTCGGATGCCTCCGTCTCCCCTGATATGGACTGTGATGTTGATGCGTCGGTGTAGGTGGTTTCTTCTCTCGCTTTTCTCTCCATGGTTCAAGCATACACCTTTATTACCTTAAATGTTAACCGTATTGAGTCTCTCGTTCGCAGTGCCTCTTTGCGGCAGTTTCTCTACGACTCCTGTGCGGACGTAGTATTTTTGCAGGAAGTATTGTTTTCTGATCTCTCTCTACCTGGATTTCAAACTGTTTTTAATGTCGCACCGGAAAATTCAACAGGAACTGCTCTTTTCTTTCGAGAAGGTATTCCTGTTACTGACATTGAATTCCTTGACTCTGGCCGTGGGATTGGTTGTCGTCTTTTTGATATCTGCCTAGTTGTTTTGTATGCCCCCTCTGGTTCGGGTCGCACTGTGGCTCGATTGCGCTTTTATAAGGAAGAGCTTATTTATCTTTTGCGCAAGAGTCCTCGGAGTCTTCTGCTCGGAGGCGATTTTAATTGTGTTTTACGCCCTGAAGACCAGTCCCCCAATTTTAATTATTGCCGAGATTTACATGACTTGGTACGTACGATGCACCTGCGTGATGTTTGGGAACACAAATATCCAACCCTGGTGAAATTTACGTATTTTACCGCGTCCTCATGCAGTAGACTCGACAGATTCTACTTCTCTGATTTTTTATGTGATAACATTCTTTCTGTCGATGTTATTCCTACTAGTTTTTCTGACCATTGTGCTTTTACTGCAACTGTAAATCTTAGTCACCAACCAGCAAAACTTTATCGTTCCCAGTGGATGTTAAATGTTTCCCACCTTGCCGACAGTGCCATTGATGAAGTTGTAAGTGCCGTGTGGGAGCGATGTCTTCGCTCTGTCCCGCGTTACCCCTCCTTGCTCGTTTGGTGGACTGCGTTTGCCAAGCCCAAGATTCGTCAGACTTTGATTTTTTACTGTGCCGCAAGGGCGCGTGATTTTAAGAACACGTATGAATTTTACTACTCTGTCCTGCGTGAACTGTATGACGCGGCGGGTCCTTCTCTTCTGCGGATCCATGATGTTCGTCGTATTAAAGCCAAGCTCTTGACCCTCAAACGACGACAGTTGGATGGTCTGCGAGTAAAGTCGAAAACTCACTCTCTTGTTGAAGGTGAACTGACTTCTTTGTACCACCTGCTGCGGCATCAGACTCGACGTCGTCGCTCCTTCATCTCTTCTCTTATGGTGGATGATGGACGACAGCTTATTGCACAGGAGGATATGACTCGTGCTCTTCATCAGTATTACGCTAATCTCTATTCTGCCGATGATTCTGGTGCGTCACTTTCTGATGATGTCCTTGAGGATCTTCCTGCGACGATCACGCCTGACGCGAACGGCGACTTTCTCCGGGAGTTGCAGGTAGATGATGTTTTTGATTTTATTGCTCACTCTCCGTCCGGTAAATCGCCGGGTCCAGACGGCCTGCCTAAAGAATTTTATCTCCGTTTTTGGCCTCTTTTGGGTGGCAATTTCACTCAGATTTTAAATTAGATTGTCAGGGGGATGGATGTGCCAGCCGATTTTAATAGGGAAAATTGTTTTAATTCCGAAGTCCACTGGTCGTTTATCTGCTGCCAATCTTCGTCCGCTCACATTGCTGAACTTTGATTACAAGACATCTGCTAGAGCGTTCAATAGTCGATTGTCTTCACTGCTTCGGGGTGTGATTTATGCACATCAATGTTGTTTTCCTGGTAGATCTATTCTGACCCCAGTAGCCGAATATCGGTATGTTGTCTCGGTTGCGGCGGTTACAAATGTTCATTGTGCCTTTGCTTTCCTCGATTTTTATAAGGCTTTTGATCACGTCAGTCATGTGTTTTTAGATCGTGTTTTAGATACAATAGGTTTTAACGCTTCATCACGTGGTGTTCTTGGCAATTTGTATAGGGGAATAACTGCTCGGGTGTCAGTCAATGGGCAGCTGACGCCGCCCATTGCTATCCGCCGAGGGGTACCTCTGGGTAGTCCGCTCTCTATGTCTCTATTCATATTGTCCCTGGAACCGCTGCTTCGGACTCTTGCTTTCAAGCTTCAGGGTATGACCCTCTCTGGTGGGAAGCTCACTGTTAAGGCGTACGCGGACGATGTCGTTGTTCTCCTCCGTCAACGTGATGATAGCACATTGTTGAAAGGGGCAGTTGATGCATACTGTTGTGTCTCTGGAGTGCGTCTCAATCAGGGTAAATTTAAGTTCCTTGACATTCGAGGGTTTCGCGATGCTGGTGTCCCTTGGGCCACTTTTGTCGATCGCCATACGTTATTGGGGATTACCATTGATCGGTGTCCTATAAAAATGGCGGCTCTTAATTGGAAATCTGTCACCGAGAAGATACAGGGGGCTCTGATGGTCCATGAGCAGCGCTCTGCTACCATTTTGCAAAAAGTCAGAATTTTAGACACATACGTGTTATGTAAAGCCTATTATGTTGCTCAGCTGTTCCAACTTCCCATTATGGTGGCGAAAAGGTTGCGCCAATTATCTCGCAGGTTTATATGGAAGGGTCATCTATTCAAGTTGCGTTACGAGGTTATGACGAAACCGCGTATCTCCGGAGGCTTGGACCTCACTGACATTACTCGCAAGGCATCTGCCTTGTACGTCCGCCGTACGACTCTAATTGTTACGCAAGAAGTGACTTCAATTACATCCAGACTTTTTACTGTTCTGCGTCCGAAGAGCCTTGCTCCACCTGTCGACGTCGGTCGCCTCAATTTTAAGTTGAAACACGTCCGGGAATTTTATATTGCGGTTAGTTACCTCGGTGACGTCTTCTTGCGACGACCGGTGCCAACGACCAAGAGCTTGATTGCCCGTTGTGAGTGGCTGGCTGGTCCCAATCGAATCGAACTGGCGTCTCCATCAGTGTCCTGGAGGAACGTCTGGAAGAATGTTAGTCTGCCGATCCACTCTATGGCTGTGGCGTCCACGTGGTATAGGGTACTTAATGGTTTGGTCCCCACCAACGTACGACTGCACCGTATTGGTTTTTCCGACACGGACAACTGCACTCGGTGTGGTCTCCTGGACACACTTGAGCATCGATTCACCTGCAGTGGGCACCTTGCTAATTGGCTTTGGCTCAGGAAACAACTGGCTTTTGTCACTAGGACTGCTGAAACCGCTTATACCATTGACATCATCGTACGGCCCGAATCTTCCTTTTATCCGCGAACGAAGCTCAATACCGTTATGTGGTTGCTTGGACACTTCATACATTTTGTCAATAGTTGTCATGAAGAGGATGAACACCTAACGTTTCGGCAGTACATCGTTACTGCTTACTGGAACCGATTGCGCTTGCCAGGACTCCGTAAAAATTTTGCAAATATGCTTAGCCTGACATTTGAAGGGGTGGGGGGGGGGGGGGGGGTGTTGGCTAAGATCGCCTGTGTGAGCCGATTTCTTTTATACTGTAGCTGGTTTTGTCGCCTTTATGTAAAATTCTTCTCTACACCTGGACTGAAGTTTACGTGGACCTTTAGGGCGAACAAGAGAAACAAACGCAAGACCAAGAACCGAGACAGTAGGGGAAAGTACGACGCCGTTGTAGAGGTGCCATTCGGAAACAGGACGGTGGAATCATCGTGGCCAGGCCTCGGGTTTCGACCCCTGCCCGCTTTGTTTCCGTAGGCCTGAATCTGATTGTCACCCCTAACTTTTAAACAATGGCAGACGAAAACGACACAAAATAATGGTAAAAAAAAAGAAAAGAAAAACGGGGCAGAGCACTGGTCTTGTAAACCAGGGGTCAATAAAAAAAAACTGGCTAGGATACCTGCCTCTCACCCAGTATTAAAAAAAAAAAAAAAAGTGGTAGAGCACTGGTCTAGTAAACCAGGGGTCGTGGGTTCCATCCTCACAGGAGGAAGACGAATTTTGGAAATCAGTTGCTCATCGTGGCCGTATAGCAAACAGTATCTGTGATGACGAACAATTAGCGACAGGCGTTTTATTAAGAATTACTCTCAGATGTGATTAAGGCGAATAAAAAAAAAAGTGGCTAGGATTACTGGCTCTCACCCAGGAGGCCCGGGTTCGATTCTCGGTACCGGAAATGCGCATTTTGTTGCTCCCCTTATGCGACTTGTCCCGACTTAGCTCGACTGACGCTCCGCTGACGCTTGCAGAAAATATGTTTCGCGGCCTCAAGTGACGGCACAAAAAAAAAAAAGTGGTAGAGCACTAGTCTAGTAAACTAGGGTCGTGAGTTTCATCCTAACAGGAGGAAGACGAATTTTGGAAATCAGTTGCGCAACGTGGCCGTATAGCAAACAGTATCTGTGATGACGAACAGTTAGCGAAAGGCGTTTTATTAAGAATTACTCTCAGATGTGATTAAGACGAATGGCGCAGATAAAGCATTTGCGAAAGCGGTACAGCATAAGGTGGGACGAGGCAGTCTGAATTACATTTTGTAGATGTATTTCTCACATATATCAGAGCCTCTCGCGGTCGTACGTCGTCGTCGTCGGTCGTCGGTCGTCGCCGCCGCCGCTTCTGCAGAAGTAGCAAATGGCCATCGTAGCAAATGCGGCTAGGGACGCCCTGCCTTCGATTCCGAATGCACAAAGTGTGTGGTCTTGTTTCCCAGACTATATTTGGTCGGTCTCGTAAGAGGTTGAATGTAACGAATGGGTGGGAAAGAGCAAGGGGCAGCGGCTGTGTAGGACGAAAACACAAATCCTCAGGGGTGTGAGCGTTTCAAGATGAGTCGTATACAAGTTATACTTGGTCGTCAGAGACCGTGTGGCCTAATGGATAAGGCGTCGGACTTCGGATCTGAAGATTACAGGTTCGTATCCTGTCACGCTCGTGTTTTTCCAGTTCTGAAAAAGAAACATAGAGTTTTAATGTAGCAATTGAGCAGTACGAAACCGTCTGAATGTTGCTGTTGACCATTTTCTGCTTGGAGATGCTCTTGAGTTTGAGACACACACAACAAGACCGGTGTTAACTAGCGAAATGGTCGGCAGAGTGCTGTCACCGCGAGTTTTCACTGGCACTTGCACATCTAAAACAACGTCGGAAAGTAACTCGTTCGGCTTTTGAGTCACATCAAGTATGTGTGTTAATTTTGACGCCACTAGCTCTGCAGGTTGTCATGCAATTCTTTTTCCTCTCAGAAATGATTATGAAATAAAAGTGAAGTACGTGACGAGTGTGACGTTAGGAAAACATTAGGCAGCATGGAGAGATTCTGTATCGGACCACCCAACCCAAACGAGTACTATGTGACGTGCTACCCGCCAGGAATTCACCGAGGGAACCGGCTAGCTCAGTCGGTACAGCATGAGACTCTTAATCCCAGGGTCGTAGGTTCGAGCCCCACGCTGGGCGGAGCGGAATTTTGTTCCGCTGCAGATGTAAATTGCCGTTTTTCTGATTAACGTGATGTAATGGAAATAGCAACTTTAAAGTTTGCCTACGTCTCTGTCAGTCGCCAGGACATCTTTCGATTGTCAGTAGCACCGTTTTCGTTAAATTAGCGAGATCCGACATGTGCGAGAAAATTGTTGCATCTTGTGGTGGTATCCTAACGTTTAAACATAGCGATGGAAATGTGGGAGAAGTTGTTGTTTCGCATGCCGGCCTAGGAATACGGACTGTTCGAATTTTTGAACTTCCATTTGAAATAACCAGTGAACAGATAAACGCAGTGCTTTGTCCTTACGGTAAAATCATAAGCAATATTGCGGAACGCTGGTCTAGTGCACATAAATTCCCAGTTCTTAACGGGGTGCGGCAATTAAGAATCGAGCTGCAGAAGCACATCCCGTCTTATGTTCACGTTTGCGGGTATCGTGCGATAGTAATGTACGATGACCAGCCTCGAACATGTCCAGCATGCAACTCGACAGGTCACGTGCAAGCCGAATGCATGCAGAGGCGAGTGGCGCAGCTGCCTATCGGCGGGGCTGCCACGCCCCCCTGAATGACAACACTGTCTGTAACGTATGTGGCCGTGGCGCGTGGGCTTTCGGCTACACCCACGGTCCCAGAAGTTAGTGAAACCACTGAACTGCCTGCGACTGTGAGACGAATAGAGACTGCTGAAACGCCTGATCAGAGTCAACCTAAACCAGTAGAAATATCGACGTCTATCGTAGTCACCGAAGAACGGGCATCTGCGTTGCAAACGGCTGCGTCTCCACCGGCCTATGCTACTCCACGGGGGGAATCTCAAGTAGGTGATGATAAAAGCCCACAAAAGTGTGCATCTCCCAGAAAAACTAAAAAACGGAGAGTTGCCCGCCAGGGTGCCGAACTGATTGCACCGGTTCTGCGCGAAAAGGCTAAACAGATCGGTGAACAAATCAGTGCAAAAGCATCTGATAGCACAAACCATGATCATAACTCAGCTAGTTTACCATCAGTCCTTGACAATGTCTCAGATGCTCTACCTCTGAACCCCGAACAGTCAGCTACACTTCGAGCCGACCGTGATAACCACATGATCGACCTCTATCCTGTTGAAGCGTCAATAACCACCTCGACAGGCCCACAGCCAACTAGTTGGGCAGACGATACAGAATCCAATGTCGAAGTAGACAGTATGGATACTTCAGAAACGGTGACAGCCATAACTTAGGTCCCCAAGGACGACGATGTTAATGAGAAAGATAACGCCTCGACAGAAACTACTGTGCAAAAAGAACTCGCGACTGATCCATTTTCAAACGGAGAATATTTTTAACTGTGCCTTTACAGTGACTGTCCATAGATGTTTTTAAATTGCTTGCACAGTGCATTTTCGACGTGGTTTGCTTTTCCAGCGCTATTTATGATTGATATTGGACGGATTTTAGGCATTGCTTCTGTTTAGTCACCCACAATTCAGCCACAGGCCTATCGACTTGCTACTCTAAATATTAATACGTAGCGCTTGTAAATTACAACATTTAAAGGACTTTTTATATGCAGCTGATGTAGACATTTTATTTGTCCAAGAAGTGACAGAGGTCGGACTTGATTGCATACCAGGTTATAATGTGATTACTAATCCTGGAGCCGGTTGTGAACTAGGTACAGCTTTTATTGCCAAGGAAAGTATTATTATCACTGACGTCACAGAATTGCCGAACAGTAGGGGCATTGCGGGCACTTTTTATAACAACAGACTAATTAATGCATATGCCCCATCCGGTTCCAGTAATAGACGTCAAAGAGCAGATTTTTTTAAAGGAGAAATAGTTCCTCTCTTTGGCGTCCGCCATGACAATGTTATCTTCGGAGGTGACTTTAACTGTGTCATCAGTGCAAAGGACCTGACTCCCAATCTTAACAGATCACTTGAACTGGAACGAATTGTACGAGACTTACGCTTAATTGACTCTTGGGAGCTCAAGCATGGGGCTGCACCTGGGTTTACCCATATTACGACCCATTCGGCAAGCCGTCTCGATCGAATTTATGTCACACCTAATTTGAGGAATAACATTCTGCAGTGAGAAGTATGGCCAGTGGCGTTCTCAGATCATGCTGCATACATCTGTACTATCACTCTAGACCGACAACGAACGTACCGATACAGGGGCCTGTGGAAATTAAATATTTCACATCTTCAAGACTCGGCGTGTCAAGAAGCCTTCCTCCAAACCTGGCGAGAATGTGAACAAAGATTTGCCTCTTACAATACAGCCATTGATTGGTGGCTCAGGTGCGCCAAACCTAAAATTAGGTGGTGTATCATGAACTACGCACGGGAAAAGAGCTTTTGGCTTCACAGGACGATCCATTTCTATTTTCATTGTCTGCGGGAACTGTATGCGCTCGGCACTTCGGCCGTCGAGCAATGTAAACGAATTAAGAAAATCCAGGCCAAAATCCTAACCCTAAGGAGGACGCAGCTAGAAGGCTACAAAGTCAGGTCGCGGTTCCAGACTACTGCACACCAAGAATTCACCTCAGTCTACCATATGATCCAAGAAAGTAGGAAAGGATCCCGTAAAATTCTGACGGAGTTAACTGCTGAGGATGGCGCAACGCTGACTACACACAATGAGATTAAGGCGGCGGTGCTAAACTACTTCACCGCCTTGATGTCAAAAATAGAAGTTAACGTGCAAGTGCGGGACGATCTTTTGAATAATTTGCACAACAGAGTCAGTCTCGCGAACGCGGAACAGCTATTAGCCGTGGCAACCGAAGACGACGTGGAATATGTCATCTGGGAAAGTGCTAAGAATAAATCCCCCGGACCTGACGGAATTCCCGCCGAATTCTATCAAAAATTCTGGAACACCATAAAGGCGAAGATCACTTGCATGTGTAACGAACTTCTAGACCACAACAACGTGATCCCCACCAGCTTCTGTGAAGGCGCAATCGTTCTAATTAAAAAAAACTCAGGCGGTGCCAACGTAAAAAATCTAAGACCGATAACGCTGCTCAACAGCGACTATAAAATCTTTGCGAGACTATTGGCCCAAAGGCTGAAATCCACGATGACCAGCATCAATTGACCTTACCAGACCAGTGTGGGCAAGGATCGGAAAATTCAACAGACTTTATGCGACTACCGTGATTTAATCTCCATTGCGGAAGTCTGTAAACTGAAATGTGCCATCATGTCCTTAGATTTCGACAAAGCCTTTGACAGGGTAAACCACCAGTATCTCTTTCGTACCATGTCTGCCATGGGTTTTCCACCTGGGTTCGTTGCCATTATACAACAGATGGTAGCGACTAATTCATCCAGAATCTTCATCAATGGCCAGCCTACACGAGCAATAGAGATAGTCAGTTCCGTCAGGCAGGGCTGCCCAATGTCCATGGCGCTTTTTGCGATTGCCATTGAGCCTTTGTTAGCTACCCTGACGAAAAGTTTACAGGGCATCGTCATACATGGATCCCGAGTTGTGTGCAAGGCGTATGCAGACGATGTCGGTTTCCTTATCATAAATAGAACTGAAGTGGAAACCGCACTACAGACAGTCAGGCAATATGAGCAAGCGTCCGCTGCACAACTAAACTGGACAAAGTCTGGAATATTCAATATTGGCCGCGGCCTAGGATCGCGCCCTCACAGGCAACTACGTCAGCTGAAGATCTTCAAGTGTCTTGGAATTGATTTTCAGCGTAGTATCCGGCACACAATTGCAACCAACTATAGAAAGCTTCTACAGACTATTCGTGCCGGCATACGGGAACACAGTGTACGAAAACTAAATGAAATTCAGAAAGTCACGGTCGCAAATGTATATCTCACCTCAAAACTTAATTATATCGCTCAAATTTTACCAATGTCTGCACTCACTGCAAAACGAATTATGTCAGCATTAGGACAGTTTGTCAGCCATCGTCACATTTTTAAAGTTCAGTTTGACACCTTAACGCTGGCCACAAAAAATGGTGGCTTAAAGCTTGTCGATGTTGGAAAGAAGGCGCAAGCTTTATACACATCAAAAACTTTCCACCAATGGAAACACTCAGCTGATAGTCTCGCTGCTCACCTGCTTACTGAGATAGCTCCGGCCGACCTCAGTCCACCCATCACGGTGCAACATATTCCAAACGGACTTTATCATTTAAAACGGTTTTTATTGGAGTACAGTTATGCACAGACAAGAATCGCCGTACAAGCAATGACGGCAGTGAAACGCGTGTACCAGGAACTCATTAAAGATAAGAAGCCAAATAACGTCGAAGACAAATACAATTTTTACGACTGGAAGGTAATCTGGGTGAACATCCATTGTCCACAATAGCCGTCAGCAATGCAAGCCACTTGGTATTTCGCAGTTAACAGAAAATTGGCCATTAACTCCAAACTACATAACATACACCTCGCAGAATCACCTTTATGCATCACGTGTAATTTAATAGATACTGATGAACACAGATTTGTGTGCGACAAAGTAAAAGATATATGGGCATATATCACGAACAAGTTGGCGCTCATCAGCAGAACATCTCCCAGATATATAACGCCTGCTGCCTTTCTAACGCCGGATGATACTCCGTACCCACGGACGAGAAGGAACGCACTAAACTGGTTAAAATCCGCTACAGTACACTACTTATTTACAAAAGAAGAAAAGAGTAAAGAAGACTTCTGGGTCTATCTTACAACTCAGCACCATCTGCTAATGAAAACACAAAACTACAAGGATCACTTCGCCAACTACCTGCTCAAAACTGTGACGTAAAATAAAGAAACTAACAGGTCAACTGATTGAATTTCATGTTACAGAACGTTCAGCAGATATTCACTGCAAAAAGGCGGACCATCTATAAGGCGAATAATATATCATGTTGACCGACTCCCAAGTTACAACCATATTGAAGGATTCGATTGGCAAGATTTTCAAGCTTCATCTCGTAAGCAGAAGAAAAATAATAATAATAAAAAAAATGGATAAGGCGGCGGTCTTCGGATCCAAAGATTGCAGGTTCAAATCCTGTCACGGTCGTTTTTTTCCAGTTCTGAAAAAGAAACATACCGTTTTAGTGTAGCAATTGTGCTGTACAAAAACCGTCTGAATGTTGCTGTTGACCATTTCCTGCTTGTAGATGCTCTTGAGCTTGAAACACACACAACAAGACCGGTGTTAACTAGCGAAATGGTCGGCAGAGTTCCGTCGCCGCGAGTTTTGACTGGCACTTGCACATCTAAGACAACGTCGGAAAGTAACTCGTTCGGCTTATGAGCCACATCAAGTATGAGTGTTAATGTTGACGCCACTAGCTCTGCAGGTTTTCATTCAATTCCTTTACCTCTCAGAAATGATTATGAAATAAAAGTGAAGTACGTGACGAGTGTGACGTTAGGAAAACATTAGGCAACATGGAGAGATTCTGTATGGGACCACCCAACCCAAACGAGTACTGTGTGACGTGCTGCCCAGCACATATTTACCGAGGCAGCCCGGCTAGGTCAGTCGCTAGAGCATGAGACTCTTAATTTCAGGGTCGTGGGTTCGAGCCCCACACTGGGCGAAACGGAATTTTGTTCCGTTGCAGATGTAAATAACCGTTTTTCTGATGAACGTGATGTAATGGAAATAGCAACTTTAAACTTTGCCTACGTCTCTGTCAGTCGCAAGGAAACTGTATTTGAAGGTGAAGGTGATTTTGTAGACATGTGAGAAAGACATTTTCTGAAATGCAAGTGGTGTTGGTTAGAGAGTACATCGGTTACGTGTCAGATGTGTAGCCAAGCAGTAATGGTTCGGCAAAGCTGCAAATATAAGTCGGTGATATGAAGTGTTGTCAGCTTAAGACTGATGATCGAGACGACCGTAAGGACGAAGTACACAAAAGAACCGCTAGGCCGCGCCTCTTTAGCTCAGTGGAAGTCGCGCCTGTGACACCGTGCTGATCGGACGTGTAAAGTGCTCCACTCCGCCACGTGTTTACAAGTCGTGATAACAACTTAAGTTTTCTCTTTATCGTGAAGTACTTTTATTTAGTGTATATTGTTCTTGAGTTTGATTTTCATTCTTGTGTTCTTCTAGCGGTTCCTTTGCTAGTTATCGTTTTGCAATGTCCAGGTTATTTCCGAGAAAGTGTACACTCTGATTTGAATTTGACAAGTCTACCCGTTCTGTGCAGCCTAGTTCCTTGGAAATACCAGATTGGGTTGTGGATGTCACTGGAATTACCTCTGATCAAGTGCACACGGCGTATTATGATACCGAGCAATATTGCTTCTTTGTAAAATTGCTGAATCCTGTATTACTGGAAAAGATTCTGACGAAACACGGAGGGAGAGCTGTTTTTCGACACCGGGACGAGTCTGTAAGTACTGTGCTCATTTCCAATGCCGATGTGGAGTATACCAATGTGCGTATCTTTAACCTACCCCTTGAAGTAGAAAATTGTTATCTGAAGGAAGTTCTGTCCAAATTCGGGGATATTAAGCAGATTCGTAACGAACGGTGGTCAAACCAGCACAGGTTACAATGTTACAGTGGCGTCCGATCAGTAGAAATGCATATAAAGCAGAATATACCCTCGCATGTTACCGTTTGTGACTATAGGGCTCATGTTACTTACAGTGGCCAAACTCCCACATGCCATATATGTAATGAGAGTGGTCACCTGCGTCATGACTGTCCCAGGCGAATGTTTGTGCTAAAAAATTCGCTACAGAAGCGTAAAAGTCTTACGTTGGCTGATGTAGTTTCGGATAACCCTATCGTAGAGGGTGAGGTCCCTAGTTCTGCCGTACCTTCGGAAGAGCTAAAAGAATTTCGCCCTGAAGAGTTTCCAGCTCTGGTTAGGAGAGACAATGGTGCTAAGCCACCCGCGAAGGTCGATGCCACGACTAATAAGAGGCGTTGAACTTGTGACAGCCGTGACTCTGATGATAAAACCTTCAGTGCGCACGAGACCGCGGAATCGGTCGTACGGGGGATCGCTTCGGATACTAAAGTTATAACCGGTGCAGCGATTGTGGACGATTCTTCTACCGCAATTTCAAGCGTCGATACTTCCGTCGACGCCGTTCAGTTACCACAGGCTCATGTCTCAGAACTTCCGTAACAGCACACTCAGGAAAGTCAACAAGTAGATGTGGCTCACGTATCTACTGGAAGTACTCACATCGCGGCTCGCCGTGATGGTATACAAACAATGTCTCCGGGAGCGGACGGTACACAACACGTGGCAACTGCTCCGACCCTAGCCTCAGAACAACATGAATGTCAGCAACTCCGCGACGGTATACAAACACAGCAGCCTGGGACTGTCAGTGACAACAAACAACTTCGGGCAGCGAGTGTTGCCAAACAAGCTGATAGTGAAAGTGGTGGCTCAGCTGATCGCTCGCCAGCGGTTTCGGCGCATACGCTCCCGGCGCAAGATGTGTCGGGAGAGACGATTGACATCACCCAAGACCCTCCCACACCTCCAACTGCAGCGGTGCTGCAGAGTGTCCGTCACAGGATCCGAGTACCACCCAATGTTAATGCTGTCCGGAAAAAGAGTAAAAACAAAGATGCAAGAGATCAACTCAGTGACGTTCCAGACAGGAATTCCGCGGCCGCTACTCACATGGAATGGCATGGAGATGTGGGCAATTAACGGCAGTTGATCCCTCCTTCTCTCAGACGTCCTGTTATTATGTCACAGGCCTATACGATCACGACCCTCAATATTAATAAAATCAGATCAGAAGAGAAACTGCATGCAATAAAACAATATCTATATGAGCCCGGTACTGATATACCACTTTTGCAGGAGGTGTCGATGCCACAATTTACTCTTCCTGGGTTTGTCGGCATTGCAAATTTTTCCCTGGAAACGACCGTGGGCACCGCAGTCTTAATTAGAGAAGGGATTCCAGTTACTCAGATCGACAAATTGGAATCGGGTAGAAGGATCGGGATCACCGTTTTCGGCGTCACCATCATCAACTTGTACGCACCTTCTGGTAATACCTATAGAGCGGAACGAGCTACTTTTTTTCTTTCGGAAAAATCCCCGACACATTATCATTGGTGGTGATTTTAATTGTGTCTTATCCAGGAAAGATCAGTCCCCAACTTTTAATTATTCGTCTGAATTAAAGCGCCTCGTGACCGACCTCAAACTTAAAGATGCTTGGGAAATTAGGTACCCGACATTGGTACGCTTCACTCACATCGTCGCAAATTCCTGTAGCAGAATCGACCGGATTTATGTTTCCGATGTTATCGAGAATGATTTATTAAAAGTAGAGACGATCCCCTCCAGTTTCTCCTATCACAGTGGTGTCATCGCGTGCTTGAAACTACTTCCCCAGCCCACGCGATGGTATAAAGATCAATGGAACCTGAATGTGTCTTTGTTATCGGATGTTGAGCTGGAGGAGGGGGTGCGTCGTGCTTGGGAGCAGTGCTTGCGCGCTACTCACAAGTTTCGCAGCACTATAGAGTGGTGGACTCCGCAGGCAAAGCCGAAACTGCGAAAAGTTATCATGTCATTCGGAATTGAAAGGGCGGCGGAAATCAAAAAGACGATGGAATTTTATTACACAATCTTACGGGACCTGTACGATCGTGCAGACGCGACGGCCACCAGAATTGACGACATTCAGAAAATAAAGGCAAAATTAATCAGTCTGAAGAGGTTGCAAATCTAAAGTGACGTCGGTCAGAGATGATGAAGCAGCGGCTCTGTACCACCTAGTCAAACATACAAGGAACAGGAGGCGGACTTTTATTGACGCCCAGCAACTCGAGGATGGAACAACGGTTGACACACAACGAGAGATTGTCACAGCACTGCACAACTATTTTGTCAACACCTACGCATCAGTGACTCTACACAATGACTGCTATGATGGACTGTTTAGTGCCATTTCATCTACCGTAACTAGGGAAGACAATGACTCTATCTCGTTGGCCTTCAGTAATAAAGATGTTTTGGGGGTTGTCTGCAGTTCGCCGATTGGGAAATCGCCGGACCCTGATGGCTTACCAATTGAATTTTACAAGCAATATTGGCACATCATCGGGGACAAAATCACTCACGTCGTGAACGAAGTCTTGCAAGGAACGTCTGTCCCACCCTTCTTTAAGGAATGTAAAATTGTGCTTCTCCCTAAAAACAGAGGTACTAAAACTATCACCAATTTCCGGCCAATATCGTAGTTAAACTCGTATTATAAGATCGTGGCTCGCGCAATTAACATGAGACTCACGCCACTCACTGCTAAAATCATTGGCCAACAGCAGACATGCGCCTTCAGGAGAACAATTCTGCAAACGGCTGCTTTTTACCGCGACGTCATTGCGTTAACGAACGCTAGTAACATGAAATGTGGGCTGATCTTTCTTGATTTTTTTAAAGCTTTTGATCTCGTAAATCATGCTTACCTTCTCGAGACTATGCAAAGATTGGGCTACTCTCGGAACACGATTGACATGATTAAAAACGCGGCCATGGGAATCACTGCAAAACTTTCTGTCAACTCACAACTGACGCGACCAATACCAACCAACCGAGGGGTTCCACAAGGGATCCCTCTGTCTATGTTGCTTTTTGTACTTTTCCTTGAACCTCTGTTACAACAGTTGCAGACGAAACTCACTGGGATTACAATTTCTGGGGTAAAAAGTGTAATCGGAGCTTATGCCGACGATGTGGGTGTGGTGATTCGCGATGTCGATGATGTCACCGTATTAGAGGCTGAACTTCGGAAATACTGTCTGGTGTCAGGGGCGCAGTTAAATGAACACAAAAGCAAATTTCTGAACCTCTGTGGCCTCCAGCATTTGCGTGTTGATTATGCTAAACAAGTCAGAGAACACAAGGCTCTGGGGATCATGTTGACGGCGTCCTCTCTACAGATGATAGCGGCTAACTGGCGAGATGTAGCACGTAAAATAAATGGAGCCCTAATTGATAATTACCATCGCAGCCTCAACCAATTTGATCGCATTCAACTTATCAATGCCTGTATCTTATCAAAAGCCTACTACATGGCGCAGCTTCTGCCGCTCCCTGCTGTCACTGCTAGAAATATTATGTCGACGATAACAAATTTTATTTAGCGCGTGGAAATTTTTCGTGTATCTGCCAAAACTGCTACACTCCACCCCCTGAACGGAGGGATGGGCTTAGTCGACATCAAGAAAAAGGCAGCGGCTCTCTATGTCACAAGGACGGTCTCTATCCTTACCAACTGCCCTTCGGGCATTACGGCGCAATTATTCTATGCTGTCAGGCCGCAAAGTCTTGACCCCCCGCTGAACATTCAGACCATCAGTTACAAGCTCAAATACATCCGCGACTATTTCCTTGCATGCAGCTACATCAGTCAAGAGCTTAAATTCTCGACATTTAGCAGCTACAGCAATATTGGCATACTGGCGACAACATGAAGGATCAAATCCAATTGTTACGAAGTGCAGTGGCATCAACTGGGATATAGTGTGGCGTAATTTCAGTTCCAGGATCCTTACTTCAGCCGCTCGAACTGCATGGTACAAAGCAATCAATGAAGTGATTAGTACAAGTGAGAGGCTATATAAAATCGGACTCAGTGATACAACTCTGTGCCATAGCCGTCAACTGGTGGATACCGTTATGCACCGTTATACCTGCGGAGAACGTGCACGAAATTGGGGTTGGCTGAGAGAAAAACTAGCCATTATTACGAGGACCACAACCACCAACATACCTTCAACTATGTTGTCTCGACCCGACGTGCGATTTTATCCGCCGTCGAAAAATAATGTAGTTATGTGGTTGCTGGGCACTTATTCCAGCTATGTTTTTAATAAACTTGGTGGTGACGATCACTTAGAATTCAAGCTGTTTATGGACATCGAATTCGCAAAAACCTGCAGATATCCTAATCATGGCAACATTTTCGGCAATATGCTTAAATTAACATTTAATAGAATGGGTATAGGGTGAGACATGTGAGTGTAAGTGGGTGGGCCCGGGCCGCAGGACACCAGTGGTACCACGAAGAGGCCCCACTGCTCCTGTCACGCGTCCTGGTTCCCACCCCCGCTACTCGCAGACTCCAGTACGAAGGAAAATGAGGACAATTCTTGTGTTAGCAACGGAGCTATTTTTTTTTCTATACTTCTCCAGAAGCAATCAGAGACAAGCAAAGAAGAGTGTTTTAGTTGTTGATAAAAACAAAAGCTCAGTTGGGAGAGCGTTAGACTGAAGATCTAAAGGTCCCTAGTTCGAACCCGGGTATCGGCATGCGAACTTTTTGAAGCTGACACCTATGGAATTGCTCTGCCTTTGTGACAATGCAATTACCGCTGAGGATGTGAATTACTCCGCCCTGTAGCTGTTCCGATTGTCTAGTGCTTACAACAAGAGGGACATAGTACACACAGCCTGCAAAAAAATAAAAATAAAAAAAAAAGTGGCGGAGCGCTGGTCTAGTAAACCAGGGGTCGTGAGTTCGATCCTCACAGGAGGCAGACGAATTTTGGAAATCAGTTGTGCGTCGTGGCCGTATAGCAAATAGTATCTGGGATGACGAACAATTAGCGACAGGCGTTTTATTAAGAATTACTCTCAGATGTTATTAAGGCGAATAGCGCAGATAAAGCATTTGCCAAAGCGGTACAGCATAATGTGGGACGAGGCAGTCTGAATTATATTTTATAGATGTATTTTTCACATATCTCAGAGCCACTCGCGGTCGTCGTCGTCGGCGGCGGCGGCGCCGCCGCTTCTACAGAAGTATCAAATGACCATCGTAGCAAATGCGGCGAGGGACGCCCCGCCTTCGATTCCGAATGCACAAAATGTGTGGTCTTGTTTCCCAGTCTATATTTGGTCAGTCTCGTAAGAGGTTGAATGTAACGAATGGGTGGGAAACAGCAAGAGGCAGTGGCTGTGTAGAACGAAAAAACAATTCCTCAGGGGCGTGAGCGTTTCGAGATGAGTCGTATATAAGTTATACTTGGTCGTCAGTGACCGTGTGGCCTAATGGATAAGGCGTCGGACTTCGGATCCGAAGATTGGAGGTTCGAATCCTGTCACGGTCGTTTTTTCCAGTTCTGAAAAAGAAATATACTGTTTTAGTGTAGCAATTGAGCAGTACGAAACCGTCTGAATGTTGCTGTTGACCATTTCCTGCTTGGATATGTTCTTCAGCTTGAAACACACACAACAAGACCGGTGTTAACTAGCGAAATGGTCGGCAGAGTGCCGTCGCCGCGAGTTTTGACTGGCACTTGCACATCTAAGACAACGTCGGAAAGTAACTCGTTCGGCTTATGAGTCACATCAAGTATGTGTGTTAATATTGACGCCACCAGCTCTGCAGGTTTTCATGCTATTCGTTTACCTCTCAGAAATGATTATGAAATAAAAGTGAAGTACGTGACGAGTGTGACGTTAGGAAAACATTAGGCAGCATGGAGAGATTCTGTATGGGACCACCCAACCCAAACGAGTACTGTGTGACGTGCTACCCGGCACATATTCACCTAGGCAGATAGTTCCGCCGCGGCCGCGGCCGTGAGCAGACGTGCGGTAGTGGTCGCTTCGCCTGAGCTTGGCGTCGCCCGCAGCTGTTGGTACTGTAAGTAGTACCTCAAGAAAGTGATGGAAGATGAGTTGAGAGGTTACACTCTACGATTTTTATTTCCGTATGGATATGCTTGACCTCAGGTTCACGAACTCGTTGACTGGTTTTACGATCGTTTAGGACTGCGAGATGAAGAAGTTCTTGGCTTTTCATACGATTTTCTTGCGAACGCTGTGTATGTAAAATTTGTTAGTGACGATCCTTGCGTTCGTATTATGACCCTCACGGAGGGCACAGCGGATTTTGTGAATTCTAAAGGCGAAATATGCAAAGTGTCTGTTAGTCATGCTGGCCTAGGGCTACGAACCGTCCGGATATTTAATTTGCCTTTCGAAGTTAGCTTCGATAGAATTCGGCAAGCTTTGTCTCGCTACAGTAATGTCCTGCAAAATCATGCCGAGCAGTGGAGGGGTTACAGACATTTCAATGTAGATAATGGCTTTAGGAATGCGAAAATTGATTTGACGAAGCACATCCCGTTCAACATTTTGGTGCAGGGTTTTCGAGCGGTGGTGATGTACGAAGGACAACCGAGAACTTGTGTAATTTGTGGTTCTACCGACCATTTAAAATCTGCTTGTCCCCGTGTCCGGGCGGGTCGACGAAGAATGCAACATTGTCTTACGCCTCTCGATGGGCAAGATGACAATCGGTTGTCTTACGCCCAGACTCTCATGGAGTCGCCTGTGACACACCCGACGCTCCACCAACCGGCTGCGGTGACCCCAGACGCCGGCGCAGTTATTGTCAACAACTCTGTGACATCCCCCCAATGTCCCGTTCGTAGTGATGTCACCGATGCCGACAGCCACGCTGCACACCTGCAGGTTTCCACGACTGTCGGCCGTCGTGCCGACCATGCAGGACCGACTCCCGTCATTACTCCAACCATGTTCGCTGAGCTGAAACAGTTGTCGGATGGTGGCGACAGGTCGCACGTTTCTTGCACCCCTGACGTTGCGCCCCCCTCACCCCTCCCTCCCGGCAGTGACCAATCTGAGGAAGGCTCTACGCACAGCCTCTTGACGGATACCAAAACCGTTTCTGACGCCGACGCACCTCCCCAAAGAACGGGGAAATCTAAGCGGGCGGCACGGAAGCAGAGTGAGGGGGAGATACGCACTCTGGAAAAGAAACTGCAGCGCACCATAAAGCAGATCCGAAAAGACGGCAGTGACCGCGGCAGCACAGATGAAATGGGTTCCGTCGCCCGCCACGTGGGGGAGGCCGATATGGACATGCATGTCGACCGTCCGAGTCCTGAGCTCATGGATACTGGCCATCAGCATACGCCATCCGAAAAGTCTTGGGCTGACGACAGTGAATAAAACGGACCCTTCCTATCCCCACCATGCAAGATTACACACTTGCCACAGTTAATTTAAATCGGATCGCATCCGATGTCAAACTTAAATGTTTGACCGACTCTCTACATGCAGCAGATATCGATATAGTTTTTTTCCAAAAAGTTGTGTCACCCAAGGTTAGAGAAATACCTGGGTATGATGCCATATTAAATCTAGGCACTGAGACGGGAACTGCGATTTTATTCAAAGCTGGCATCGCTTACCAACCTACAGCGATCTTAGAAACGGGACGCGGCATTGCCGCCCAATTACAGGATTTGCTTCTCCTGAACGTGTACGCCCCGACAGGGTCCGCTGGCAGACGGGACAGAAGTGATTTTTTTAGGGCTGAAGTTGTGCCATTATTGACAAACGTTCGTCTGAAGATCATCCTGGGTGGGGATTTTAACTGCGTTTTGCGCAAAGCAGATCAACGTCCGAATTTTAATTTTTGTCCCGAGCTACTAATGTTAACAGATGGACTGCATTTAAAAGATAGTTGGTGTCACCATCGACCACACACGATGGGATATACCTATGTGAGCGCTGCCTCTTCCAGCCGTCTGGATAGGTTTTATGTTTCTCAAGATCTTTTAAATACCATTCGTGATTGTGAACTATGGCCGCTCAGTTTTAGTGACCACTCCGCATACCACGTAACGTTACGGCATTTGCGACAGAAGACATTTTTGGGACGCGGCACGTGGCAGCTGAATGTCTCGCTGCTAGAAGAAGCGGACTTAAGGCGTTGCCTCGTTGCCACGTGGCAGCAGTGCCTCCAGAGGCAAGCTCGGTATAGGGAGCGCATTCTTTGGTGGACGGATTTTGTTAAGCCGCGGATTAGGAAATGTCTTTGCCAGTTTGCCAGGACGAGGGCTTACTGGAGGAAACAGTCTCTAGAATTTTATTTCCTCGGTTTACGCCAGCTGTACAGCGATCCCTCCGCATTGTCCGACAACCTGATCCGCATCAAGCGTATCAAAGCAAAACTTACAGCTTTAGTTCGTGAAGCACTTGTTGGTAATCGGGTACGATCGCGGTCTTCTGATGACGTTTCCCACGAGTCCACATCGTTATTCCATATCATAAGGGAAAAGAAAAGTGGTAAACAAAAACTTATTGCTCATCTTACGGATGCTGGGGGGCATCTGTACAATGAGCAGGGTGCTATCAAGGCGTATGTCTTCAATTATTTTCGAGAACATTATTCCGAGTCAGATACCGATCTATCGGCGGAGGATGATTTTTAACCGACATCGCCTCCACAGTGGATCAGGATGATAACGCTGATCTCTTGGCCAATGTCACCAACTCTGAAGTTAAGTCCATTATTGCGTGCGCTGCCAAGAACAAAGCTGCCGGCGTAGACGGCTTACCGGTCGAATTTTATTCACGGTATTGGGATGTGATCGGCGACGAATTGACCCGAATGTACCATGAATTGCTCTCGCATGCTGCCTTCCCCCCGCAGTTCACGCAAGGAATGGTTGTCCTGGTTCCTAAGACATCAAATCCGTCTATGTTAAATGATTTTCGGCCCATTACGTTGTTTAACTCCGATTTCAAGATCTTGACTAGGATTATAAGCAACAGGCTTAAAAGTGCTTCTTGGCAAAGTACTTGGCCCTTATCAGACGAGTGCAGTCAGTGGTCGATCTATGTTAAATGCCCTGTGTGAATATCGTGACCTGGCTTATTTAACTTGGATTACCAACACTGATTTGGCGTTACTGTTTCTCGCCTTCGATAAGGCGTTTGACAGAATTAATCACGGATTTTTATTGCGCACAATGAGTAAAATGGGATTCAGTCAGCGTTTTCGACAGCTTATTAAGAAATGTATCTGCGGAACGTCTTCACGCGTGAAGGTTAACGGCCAGTTAACCGCCCCTGTGCCTATACGACAAGCAGTACGACAAGGGTGCCCCCTTTCCATGACTTTATTCTCGATTGCTATAGAGCCACTTCTTAAAAAGTTTTACATAACTTTACATGGGTTGCAAACGTTAAACAACAAAACGGTCTGCCACGCCTATGCCGCCGATATCAGTGTGATTATTACTACCACCGAAGAGCTGGGGTCAGTTCGTCGGATTGTCCATCAGTACTCTGTCGCTTGTGGCGCCAGACTTAATGAGCGAAAGTCCAAAATCACGCCGTTGGGTCGTAATCCAAACGCCATCGATATTTCTTGGTTGGAGAAGACCGAACATCTGTGGCATTTAGGCCTGGTTATATCACCACATCCCCAGGCAATGCTCAACGCGAATTGGGAACGCAAGCTTACCATCTTACGTGCGGTGATCAAAGAACATAACATGCGGTCTTTAGACCGGATGCAGAGGGCACAGTTTATTAATAGTTACGTTTTCAGTAAGCTCTATCATACTGCCGCTGTTTTACCAATCCCAACAGCCATTGCGAAAAAATTTTTAGCACTTGCTTGCTGGTATGTCTGGGGAGGGAACATCTTTAAAGTTTCCTTTAAAGCTACCTCGTTACTTCGTTCCCGAGGTGGCTTAGGCGTCAAAGACGTTGAATCCCATTTGTGGCTACTTTTTTAACTCGTACTTCCCGCATACTACACAGTAACCAAAATAGCCTTACGGAACAGCTTTTCAAGACCTTACGTCCAAAGGAGTTGTCTGCGCCAACGTATGTGGGACACATTCATCCTGAGCTCAGCTATGTCTGGCGATATTATGTGGAGCTCAGCTATGTTCAGGATAACCCGCATCCTTTCCACACGACGGAGATCTATCGTGCTCTTACTGAACGGCAGCTGAATAACCCAATTCAGAAGAAACATTTAGGCATAAACTATAGAAATATATGGAAGAACATTAGTTATCCGTTCCTTCGTTCCAGAGTTCGATCTGTTTGGTATGACGCTGTCAATAAGGTGATTCCCACTGGAGAGAAATTGCACAAAATCAAGCTGCGGCCCACCCCGTTTTGTGCCAAGTGTAACCTAGTGGAAACCCTGCCGCATCTCTTTCACTGCAGGGATCAAACACAGATATGGCAGTGGACACGAAAGAAACTCGCTGTCATTAATAGGACGTCGGATACTTCCATTCAACTTCAAGACGCGCTCCGACCAGACTGGCAGCTTTATCCTCAATCTAAGAATAATAGTTATGTCTGGCTCATGGGCCAGTTCGTCTATTACATGCTCGTCCATACAACGGCAACGCTACACGATTATCAGATGTACCTCATCGAAGAGTACTATGCGATTAAGAAATTGCGACAGTATAAAGACCAGTTCCAATATTTTCTCACTATTGCTTTAAGTGATGGAAGAATTTAAGTTTCTAAATCCATTGGGCGGAGTTTTTCTTTTTTTTCACTACTTTGTTATTATTGTTATTGTTTCCATGGATTGGTCTGCTCCGCACCGTCAGATGTGGGTGATTTGCATCATGGATCAATAGACGGTACAGAGTACATCGTGCACTCGGCCTCCAACATTTAATTGTATTTTGGTGTTCCTTTTCGTTTTGCAATGAAAGCACTTTACTTTTGGTTCCGCAGTGCGACACCCAGAAGAGGATCCTCATTTGTTTACTTTCATTTCGCATTATCTTTCATCAAAGCTGCACAAAGATTTAGTAAGAACCAGAAGTTTTCTGCATCTTCTATTATTCCTATCAAGAGGACTTATAATACGGGAAATGGTTGTTTGGCATGTCCCTGCTCTATGGTGCCCCCACGTTACCAGCGCGCATCTTCAAACGCATAGCATGCTCAAGGTACGTTCGATTCCGAATGCACAAAGAGTGTGGTCTTGTTTCCCAGTTTATATTTGGTCGTTCTCGTAAGAGGTTGAAAGTAACGAATGGGTGGGAAAGAGCAAGGGGCAGCGGCTGTGTAGAACGAAAACACAATTCCTCAGGGGTGTGAGCGTTTCGAGATGAGTCGTATATAAGTTATACTAAGTCGTCAGTGACCGTGTGGCCTAATGGATAAGGCGTCGGACTTCGGATCCGAAAATTGCACTTTCGAATCCTGTCACGGTTGTGTTTTTCCAGTTCTGAAAAAGAAACATACCGTTTTAGTGTAGCAATTGTGCTGTACAAAAACCGTCTGAATGTTGCTGTTGACCATTTCCTGCTTGGAGATGTTCTTGAGCTTGAAACACACACAACAAGACCGATGTTAACTAGCGAAATGGTCTTGCCAGCACGGTAGCTCAGCGTGTTCGGTCAGTGTTAGCTGCCCTCTGTAATAAAAAAACAGCTGAGTTAAGGGGTCAACGACGAACTAAAACGGACGTCTTACGACGGCCGCCACTAGCAGATGAAACGAACAATATGAGATTTTTGCCGGCACGTTAGCTCAGAGTGTTCGGTCAGAGGGTTACGTACCCTCTGTCATAAAAAAAAAAAAAAACTGAATTGATCGATCATCAATGAACTTCATCGGATGTCTTACAACGTCCGCCCCGAGCAGATACAACAAAGAAAAGCGCACAAAATGAGATTTAAAAAAAAAAAAAGAGGATAAGGCGTCGGACTTCGGATCCGAAGGCTGCAGGTTTGAATTCTGTCACGGTCGTGTTTTTCCAGTTGTGAAAAAGAAACATACCGTTTTAATGTAGCAATTGAGCAGTACGAAACCGTCTGAATGTTGCTGTTGACCATTTCCTGCTTGGAGATGTTCTTCAGCTTGAAACACACACAACAAGACCGGTGTTAACTAGCGAAATGGTCGGCAGAGTGCCGTCGCCGCGAGTTTTGACTGGCACTTGTACATCTAAGACAACGTCGGAAAGTAACTCGTTCGGCTTATGAGTCACATCCAGTATGTGTGTTAATTTTGACGCCACTAGCTCTGCAGGTTTTCATGCAATTCCTTTACCTCTCAGAAATGATTATGAAATAAAATTGAAGAACGTGACGAGTGTGACGTTAGGAACACATTAGGCAGCATGGAGAGATTCTGTATGGGACCACCCAACCCAAACGAGTACTGTGTGACGTGGTACCCGGCATGTATTCACAGAGGCAGCCCGGCTAGCTCAGTCGCTAGAGTATGAGGCTTTTAATCTCAGGGTCGTGGGTTCGAGCCCCACGCTGGGCGGAACGGAATTTTGTTCCGCTGCAGATGTAAATTACCATTTTTCTGATTAACGTGAATTAATGGAAATAGCAACTTTAAACTTTGCCTAGGTCTCCGTCAGTCGCAAGGAAACTGTATTTGAAGGTGAAGGTGATTTTGTAGACATGTTTGAAAGACATGTTCTGAAATGCAAGTGGTGTTGGTTGGAGATCACAGCGGTTACGTGTCAGATGTGTAGCCAAGCAGTAATGGGTAGCCATAGCTGCAAATATTAGTCGGTAATATGAAGTGTTGTTAGCTGAAGACTGATTATCCAGACGACCGTAAGGACGAAGTACGCAAAAGTACCGCTAGCCCGCGCATCTTTAGCTCAGTGGATTAATTTTCCCTTTTCCTTTCACTTCTTTGTCGTTTTTCTGTTACCACAAGGCAATGGAGCCACGATAATTTTCAGTTATAATCTCCTTCATATAGATGATTGTAGATTTAAAAAAAAGTGGCAGAGCACTGGTGTGGTAAACCAGGGGTCGTGAGTTCAATCCTCAGAGGAGGGGAAAAAAAGATAAAAAGAAAAAAAAGTGGCTAGGATACCTGGCTCCCACCCAGGAGGCCCGGGTTCGATTCCCGGTACCGGAAATTCGCGTTGAAGAAAATGGATAAGGCATCGGTCTCCTAAACTGGGGATTGTGGGTTCGAGTCCCACCAGAGGTACACGTTTTACTCACTGGGGCAAAATCATTCTCACCACATCAAAAAAAAAAAAAAAAATAAAAATAAAAAAAAAAAAGTTGCAGAACACTGGTCTAGTAAACCAGGGGTCATGAGTTCGATTCTCACAGGAGGCAGACGAATTTTGGATATCAGTTGTGCGTCGTGGCCGTATAGCAAACAGTAATTGGGATGACGAACAATTAGCGACAGGCGTTTTATTAAGAATTACTCTCAGATGTGATTAAGGCGAATGGCGCAGATAAAGCATTTGTCAAAGCGGTACAGCATAATGTGGGACGAGGCAGTAGATGTATTTTTCATATATCTCAGAGTGTCTCTCGGTCGTCGTCGTCGCCGCCGCTTCTGCAGAAGTAGCAAATGGCCATCGTAGCAAATGCGGCGAGAGACGCCCTGTCTTCGATTGCGAATGCACAAAGTGTGTGGTTTTGTTTCCCAGTCTATATTTGGTCGGTCTCGTAAGAGGTTGAATGTGACGAAAGGGTGGGAAACAGCAAGGGGCAGCGTCTGTGTAGAACGAAAACACAATTCCTCTGGGGTGTGAGCGTTTCGAGATGAGTCGTATATAAGTTATACTTGGTCGTCAGTGACCGTGTGGCCTAATGGTCAGTCTGCTTTCCGCAGCGCTGCGGCGAGGACGTCTTGTTTACGTCCCGTCCGCGTGGTCGCGAGTGCTCGTAGTTGTTTACTACTGCGTTGTCACTACCGACGCACCATGGCACATTCATACAGACAAACCACCATCAATATCAGTTTTCAACCCGATCATGCACGACCGCGAGCTTTTGAAGTGCAACGTTTCTTACGTGACGACGTTAAAATTGACCCGCGAGACATAATTGTTATCCATCTCTCTATCACCAGCAGTGTTGTCTACGTCAAGCTAGTAAATGACGAGGTGTGCAACAGAATCGTGAGCGCACATGCGAACGGTCTTAAATTCAAACATTCTGATGGCCATATTGGGGCGGTCTCTATCGATCACGCGGGGCTTGGCCTACGTACGATACGCGTCTTCGAACTCCCTTTTGAAGTACCACCGGACGTAGTCGGCGCGGCTTTCCAGCCCTACGGCGGAGTGATCAGCCATATGGCAGAAAAATGGACCACCTTTACAACGTACCCCGTTAAGAACGGGGTGCGACAGATTAAAATTGAATTGACCAAACATGTTCCGTCCTGTCTTGTCATCGGCGGATGTAGGGCGATCATTATGTATGACGGTCAGCCACGCACTTGCTCTGGTTGTGGCCAAGTATGGCACGTCCGTTCGGATTGTCCCCGACGACGGCTTACTCAAATCCCGACAGGTGAATCTATGACTCCTTCTACGGTGACGACCCTTCCTCTCAATTACGCCGAAGTTACATGGGCAGCAACCTTTACCGATACTGACGAAATTAGTCCGATAGCCGCCCCCGACGTCGAGAACATAATGGCTTCTACAGTACAGGATCCGGTCTCTACAACGGCACCCCCACCTGATGATAATCGCCGACCGACCTTGCAAGAAGGCGTGGATGCCAGGATGGACATTGACCCACGGGTTGTGCCGACAGCGGCTTTTCTTCCAGACACCGGAGCAGCTGAAGAAATCCACCCACATTCAGATACTGAAGCACACGATCGTAAACAGCGTTCCCCGCGAAAACACAAGAGACAGCGGCGTGCTCCATCGGACGAGTGTTTGCAGCAATCGTCTGCCATGGACTGTGGAAATTCCGACGACGGTACCGGCGGTACAGAGGCCGCTGTAACTTCAAACTCAACAGATAGCCGTGGTGACGGCTTCAGCCCCTCCGACCCCACAGAACAGCAGGATAACAAGCAGGCAGCCGCTACCGATTCCCAGCCAGAAGAGCCGATGGAGTCAGCGCCGAGTGCCGCAGCAGCCACTAACAGCCACTAACAGCCGATGGTATTTCATGGCGACTGGGCAGACGACTGTGAGGCACACTCCTTGCCCATCGTGTCGGACGACACGGGGGGAAATTTATCCCACCAGTGCTGACCCTTTCCCGCCATCAGTTAGAGTGACGAGACAGCCTTACAGGGGTACTGATGGCCAACACGGATGCTGTGGATAGACCTCAAACTTATCGCATTGCAACTATAAACATCAACACTATACGGACGCGCGCTAAGTTATCCTTGCTTCAGGATATGTTGAACTCTGTTTCCATCGACATAGCCCTCCTCCAGGAAGTGTACGTCAACGACTTCCCAGGCATGTACGGTTATGATGCTTGCGTCTCTCCAGCTTCCCCAACATGCAGCGGTGTCGCTGTACTTCTTCGGGAAGGGATAGTGGCGGACGATTTGATGTTTCTGCCTGGGGCAAGAGGAATGGCACTCACAGTACTGGGTGTCCGCCTTATCAATATCTACGCACCTTCCGGGACGGACAAACGTCGCGAACGTTCACGATTCTTTGCGGAAGACGTCGCCCCGCTCTTCCAAGGCCCCCACGACCGTCTGTTGTTTGGAGGTGACTACAATTGCGTCCTGGCGCCCAGAGACCAACTACCACGTCATAATCCGTGCCCGGTACTCGAGACGCTAATTCGAGACCTGCAGATGGTGGACACTTGGGAACATCTTCACGGCCACCGACCGGGATTCACGCACTTCACGAGTCACTCTTCCAGTCGTATCGAGAGGATTTATGTCTTACGCTCTCTCGCCGCTGGAACACAGGATGTGGAACTGTGGCCTGCAGCATTCTCGGACCACTCAGCTTACATTTGTGCCGTCACCCTGCGGCGGCAACAAATGTGGAGAAGCCGCAGCCCGTGGAAATTAAAAATCGCTCACCTGTCGTACCCGGATTGCCGCCAAGCCGTTGAGGATACGTGGCATTCGTGTGAAAATCGCCTCCGTGCGTATCCCACAACGATCCGCTGGTGGTTGGACTGCGCCAAACCGGCACTGAGGCGAACGTTGATAACCTACGGTCGCGACCATGCTACTTGGCGAAGACATACACTCGACTTTTACTTCCGGGTCTTGCGCACCTGCGATGCTATGGCGCCGTCTCCGGAACGACAAACGGCGGTCCACCGTGCCAAGGCTCAGATCCTCTCTCATATGCGACGCCACCTAGAGGGGGTAGTCATCCGCTCGAGGACGCAGGATCGGATACCTAGCGAACACCCGTCAATGTTCCACGTCCTTCGTGAACGTAAACGACGCCAACAGGCGATGATACGCTTCATCGATACGGAGGACGGTCATCGCCTCACCACGCAACAAGACATAAACACAGCGTTCTACAATCATTATGCCCAGCTCTATTCCGCTCAGACCCGTGATCCGACAGCACTGGAGGACGTCTCTCAGACGGTTTACGGCACCGTCACCCCGGTAATAAAAGCGGCCTTGATGGAAGAAATTACAGAAGAAGAAGTGACCAACGCCATTAGAAAAGGAGCTGTCAACAAGTCTCCGGGTCCTGATGGCCTCCCCTTGGAATTTTACTTGACTTTTAAATATTTATTAGCCTCCCGATGGACGGACATCTGTCGCGAACTACTACCCCGGACGTGCCGCTCCCTGCGGCCCTTGTGGAAGGGATGATTATTCCTATTCACAAACCGTCTGGTGGCTGACGACTGCAGGACTACCGCCCGTTGACGCTATTGAACTGCGACTTTAAGATCTTTTCTCGACTGTTGGCGGCGCGGATACGCCAGACCCTACGCAATGTTATCTCACCCGATCAGACGTCATTGGGAGGCGACAATAATATTCAAACGGCACTCAGCGAATATCGTGACTTGATCTCACTGGCGAGGGCATGTCGTCTGAAGGGTGCACTGGCGGCCATCGATTTTAGTCAAGCTTTCGACCGAGTGGACCACAACTATTTGGAAGCGGTCCTCCAACATATGCGGTACCCACAGCCATTCGTCACTGTCGTCATGCGACTACTCCGTGGCGCGACGTCCAAGGTGATCGTCAACGGCCGACCTTCGCAGCCCGTCACAATTTCTCGATCGATACGCCAAGGCTGCTACTTTATGCTGTGGCCATGGAACCTCTCCTCTGCGGCCTGCGCCAACGACTAACGGGTATGACGTTACGAGGCCACACTTTCCGATGTAAAGCGTACACTGACGACCTGCTGATTGTCATCCGCAACGGTGACGACACCGCTAGCGCACTAACTTGGATAGTGAAATATGGCATGGCCACTGGTAGTCGTATCAACGTCGCAAAATCTGTGGCGATGAACATCGGGGTCGGATTGTCTGCGAACAGTGTCACCCCCTTACAGCTCAGTGATAGTTTGAAATGTCTCGGCATTGATTTTACAGACGATATACGACGGACTGCTGCTCACAACTTTCGACGGCTTTTACGAAATGTTCGGACTGGAATTGCCAACAACCGCCTACGAGCCCTGGATATCGTCCAACGGTCTCAGTATGTCAACACACATTTAGCGTCACACATTCCGCACTACGCCCAGATATTACCTATACCGGTGATGTTAGCTCGCCGTATACTTGCGGCTTTTGGGTCCTTCGTGAGTTCTAGAATGCTTTTCAAGATCAAATGTGAGACTCTAACCCTTCCCCCGGATCGGAGAGGGCTTGGCCTTTATCACGTTTATGACAGAGCGGTTGCCCTATTTATGAGCACATTAGTCAAACTATGGCACCGCCGTCCGGACAGTCTGACAAGTTTGTCAATAGAAGAACTAGCACCGCCCTCCCTGTTGCCGCCTGTGCCGATACACCACGTCCCCTCTTCGCTCTTCTACATCGGTGTCTTTTACCTCGAACTCAGTTACGTTCGACTTGCCTTACCAGCGACTCAACTGGCGTCGGCAAAGACGGTTTGTAGGGTCCTGCAACGTGGACGACCCGACAACGTAGTGGAGAGGAAGCACCCGAACGTCAACTGGAGGGTAGTGTGGAGGACAATTCACCACGTAACACTAGACACTGACGTCACGACGATGTGGTATATCACTGTCAACGGTAAGCAGGTGACCAGATCAAGGCTACATGCGATCCACATGGTAGACTCACCCACGTGCACGAGCTGTGGCGTTCAATACGATGAACACCGTCTTAGCTGTGGCGAGTCTACAGCAGTGTGGCACTTAGTGAGGCAAATGTCAGCATACTTCCTTCCGGTAACGCCAAATCATATCGCCCCTAAGACTACCTTATACCCGGATGAAACGTATTACCCACGGACTAAAACTAATGCAATGACGTGGCTTCGTGGACATGCAGTGCATTATTTGTTTCAAGACGGCACTAAGGACACTTTAGACTTTTGGAACTATTTGCAGGAAAGACATTGCAAGATCCTCCGTAACCCAAAGTAGCGACAATATTTTTCCAATTTTTTGTGGAGTGCGTTCCACGACCCTCCACGTAGCTGGAACGTCACGGGTAAGAGAAGCTAAAATTACTATACGATAATAGAACACTACACGGTACAACGTGGGATCTACTATCATCATTACGAGAAGTCATACCTGGATGATACAGCAGATGGAGAGTTTCGTTGTGAACCCTCACACTCTGTAGTAGTATTTGTCCCGTTTCCTCTTTTTGTCCCCGGTGCGAAAAGGTCTTCGCAGTTTTAGTTATCCCATCCGGCGCAAGATGTAGCACTGGTTAATGGTGGTATGGATTCCACCCTTCAGTTTTGTTTCATGGTTTCCTTAGCCCCGCACTTTGCTCTCTTTATTTATGCCTTTTTCTACAACTATTAGCATGGTTTTAGTTACGTGCGTCCCCAACTCGACGCAAGGAGTGCACTTACTAGTTTTCTGTTCCTCACTGTTAAAAAAAAAATTAAAAATAAATAAATGAATAAATAAAAAAAATCACAATAATACACCAACTGTATCCTTTGTACCACATCACATCCGCAGGATGGGAGGGGGCAGGCATCGTGGACAGGCCTTGGGTCGCGACCCCTGCCCACCTTGCCTCCGCCAGCCCCCTCCCTGCTCCATCAAAAAAAAAATAAATAAATAAATAAATATAAATAAAAATAAATAAAAAAATAAAATGGGTAAGGCGTCGGACTTGAAGGTTCGAATCCTGTCACGGTCGTGTTTTTCCAGTTATGAAAAAGAAACATACCGTTTTAGTGTAGCAATTGAGCAGTACGAAACCGTCTGAATAATGCTGTCGACCATTTCCTGCTTGGAGATGCTCTTGAGCTTGAGACACACACAACAAGACCGGTGTTAACTAGCGAAATGGTCTCGACAGCTCGGTAGCTCAGCGTGTCCGGTCACAGTGTTAGCTGCCCTCTGCAATAAAAAAAAACTGAGTTAATGGATCAACGACGAACTGAAATGGACGTCTTACGACGTGCACAACGAGCAGATGAAACGAACAATACGATATTTTTGCCTGCACGGTAGCTCAGCGTGTTCGGTCAGAGGGTTACGTACCCTCTGTCATAAAAAAAAAAAAAACTGAGTTAATCGGTCATCAATGAACTTCATCGGATGTCTTACAACGTCAGCCCCGAGCAAATACAACGGAGAAAAGCACACAAAATGAGAGCTAAAAAAAAAAAAAAAATCTGGATAAGGCGTCGAACATCGGATGCGAAGATTGAAGGTTCGAATCCTGTCACTGTCGTGTTTTTCCAGTTCTGAAAAAGAAACATACCGTTTTAGTGTAGCAATTGAGCAGTACGAAACCGTCTGAATATTGCTGTTGACCATTTCCTGCTTGGAGATGCTCTTGAGCTCGAAACACACACAACAAGACCGGTGTTAACTGGCGAAATGGTCGGCAGAGTGCCGTCGCCGCGTGTTTTGACTGGCACTTGCACATCTAAGACAACGTCGGGGAATAACTCGTTCCGCTTATGAGTCACATCAAGTATATGTGTTAATTTTGACGCCACTAGCTCTGCAGGTTTTCATGCAATTCCTTTACCTCTCAGAAATGATTATGAAATAAAAGTGAAGTACGTGACGAGTGTGACGTTAGGAAAACATTAGGCAGCATGGAGAGATTCTGTATGGGACCACCCAATGCAAACGAGTACTGTGTGACGTGCTACCCGGCACGTATTCACCGAGGCTGAGAGAATGTGGGTTTGGTGATATATTCATATACATACGGCCTGGGAAATCAATAAAAAAATTTCAATGTTCCTTTACAATCAATGTGACTGGTGACGGGTATGAAGGCGGCATTCAGTCCAGGCCTAGAACTATCTGCCCTTGAACCCCTTGCCGCCATCTGCCTGCCCCGCTCGATATATGTATAAAGAGAGCGTTCGATGGTGATATGTTCATATACATATGGTCTGTGAAATCAATAAAGGAAATTCAATGTTCCCTTACAATCAATGTGAGTGGTGACAGGTATGAGGGCAGCACTTGAACCAGGTCTAGAAATATCTGCTCCAGAAATCCTTGCCGCCACCTGCCTGGCCAGCTCGATATATGTAGAAAGAGAGTGTTGGTTTGGTGATATGTTCATATACATATGGTCTGGGAAATCAATAATGAAAATGGAATGTTCCTTTGCAATCAATGTGTGTGGTGACGGGTATGAGGGCGGCACTCGCAAGAGCAGTTGAACTCTCTGCCCCTGAAATCCTTACCGCCATCTGCCTGGCCCGCTTGATATATGTATAAAGAGAATGTTGGTTTGGTGATATGTTCATATACATAGGGTTCGGGAAATCAATAAAGAAAATTTAATGTTCCTTTACAATCAATGTGAGTGGTGACGGGTATGAGGGTGGCACTCGCACCAGGCCTACAACTATATGCCCCTGAACTCCTTGCCGCCATCTGCCTGGCCCGCACGACATACGTGAAAAGGGAATGTTGGTTTGGTGATATGTTCATATACATATGGTCTGGGAAATCAATAAAGAAAATTCAATGTTCCTTTACAATCAATGTGAGTGGTGACAGGTATGAGGGCAGCTCAGGATTTAGGCCTAGAACAATCTGCCCCTTAACTCCATGCCACCATCTGCCTGGACAACTTGATTTATGTATAAAGAGAGTGATGGTTTGGTGATATGTTCATATATATATGGTCTGGGAAACCAATAAAGAAAATTCAATGTTCCTTTACAATCAAAGTGTGTGGTGACGGTTATGAAGGCGGCACTCGCAAGACGCATAAAACTATCTGCCCCTGAAATTCTTGCCGCCATCTGCCTGGCCAGCCCGATATATGTATAAAGAGAATGTTGGTTTGGTGATATGTTCATGTACATATGGTCTGGGAAATCAATAAAGAAAATTCAATGTTCCTTTACAATCAATGAGAGTGGTGACAGGTATGAGGGCAGCACTGGAACCAGGCCTAGAACTATCTACCCCTGAACTCCTTGCCGCCATCTGCCTGGCCCGCTCGATATGTGTATAAAGAGAATGTTGGTTTGGTGATATGTTCATATATATATGGTCTGGGAAATCAATAAAAAAAATTCAATGTACCTTTATAATCAATGTGAGTGGTGACAGGTATGAGGGCAGCACAGGATCTAGGCCTAGAACTATCTGGCCCTTAACTCCATGCTACCATCTGCCTGGCCCACTTGATTTATGTATAAAGAGAGTGTTGGTTTGGTGATATGTTCATATACATATGGTCTGGGAAACCAATAAAGAAAATTCAATGTTCCTTCACAATCAATGTGAGTGGTGACGGGTATGAGGGCAGCACTGGAAATAGGCCTAGCAATATCTGCCCCTTAACTCCATGCCGCCATCTGTATGTCCCGCTCAATATATGTATAAAGAGAATGTTGGTATGGTGATATGTTCATATACATATCGTTTGGGAAATCAATAAAGAAAATTCATTGTTCCTTTACAATCAAAGTGAGTGGTGACAGGTATGAGGGTTGCACTCGCACCAGACCTAGAACTATATGCCACTGAAATCCTTGCCGCCATCTGCCTGGACTGCTCGATATATGTAAAAAGAGAGTGTTGGTTTGGAGATATGTTTATATGCATATGGTCTGGGAAATCAATAAGGAATATTAAATGTTTCTTTACAATCAATGTGAGTGGTGACCGGTATGAGGGCAGCTCTGGAACCAGGCCTAGAACTATCTGCCCCTGAAATACTTGCCGCCATCAGCCTGGGCCTCTCGATATACGTAAAAATAGAATGTTGGTTTGGTTATATGTTCATATTCATGTGGTTTGAGAAATCAATAAAGAAAATTCAATATTCCACTACAATCAATGTGAGTGGTGACGGGTATGAGGGCAGAACTGGAACCAGGCCTAGAACTATCTGCCCTTAACTCCGTGCCGCCATCTGCCTGGCCCGCTTGATATATGTATAAATAAAAAGTTGGTTTGGTGATATGTTCATATATATATATGGCCTGAGAAATCAGTGTAAAAACTTCCATGTTCCTTTACAATCAATGGGAGTGGTGTTGGGTATTAGGGAGGCACTCATACCAGGCCTAGAACTATCTCCCCCTGAACTCCTTGCCGCCATCTGCCTGGACTGCTCGATAAATGTAAAAAGAGAATTTTGGTTTGCTGACATGTTCACATACATATGGTGTGGGAAATTAGTAAAGAAAACTCAATGTTCCTTTACAATCAATTTGAGTGAAGACATATGCGAGGGAGGCACTCGGTCCAGGCCTAGAAGTATCTGCCCCTGAACTCCTCTCCGCAATCTGCCTGGCCTGCTCAATATTTGTATAAAGAGAATGTTGGTTTAGTGATGTGTTCATATACATATGGTCTGGAAAACAATAAAGGAAATTCATTGTTCCTTTACAATCAATGTGAGTGGTGAAGTGTATGAGGGCAGCACTTGACCAGGCCTAGAACTATCTGCCCCTAAAATTCTTGCCGCCATCTGCATGGCCCGCTCGATACATGTATAAGGAAAATCTTGGTTTAGTGATAGGTTCATATACATATGGTCAGGGAAATCAATAAAGAAAATTCAATGTTCCTTTACAATGAATGTGAGTGGTAACAGGTATGAGTGTAGCATTGGAACCAGGCCTCAAACTATCTGCCCCTTAACTCCGTGCCGCAATCAGCCTGGCCCGCTTGATATATGAATAAAGAAAATGTTCGTTTGGTGATATGTTCATATACATATGGTCTGGGAAATCAAAAAAGAAAATTCAATGTTGCTTTTCAATCAATGTGAGTGGTGACGGGTATGAGGGTGGCACTCGCACCAGGCCTAGAAATATATGCCCATGAAAACCTTGCCGCCATCTGCCTGGCCCACTCGATATACGTAAAAAGAGATTGTTGGTTTGGTGATATGTTCATATACATATATTCTGGGAAATCAGTAAAGAAAATTCAATGTTCCTTAACAATCGATGTACGTGGTGGCAGGTATGAGGGCAGCACTGGAACCAGGCCTAGAACTATCTACCCCTGAACTCTTTGCCGCCATCTGCCTGGCCCGCTCGATATATGTATAAAGATAATGTTGGTTTGGTGATATGTTCCTATTTATATGGTCTGGGAAATCAAAAAAAGGAAGTTCAATGTTCCTTTACAATCAATGTGAGTGGTGACGAGTATGAGGGCGGCACTGGAACCAGGTCTAGCACTTTCTGCCCCTTAAATCCATGAGACCATCTGCCTGGCCCGCTCGAAACATGTATAAAGATAATGTTGGTTTGGTGATATGTTCATGTACATATGGTCTGGGAAATCAATAATGAAAATTCAATGTTCCTTTACAATCAATGTGAGTGGTGACACATACGAGGGCAGCACTGGAACCAGGCCTTGAACTATCTGTCCCTGAAATCCTTGCTGCCATCTGCCTGGCGCGCTCGAAACATGTATAAAGAAAATGTTGGTTTGGTGATATGTTCATATACATATGATGTGGGAAATTAGTAAAGAAAATTCAATGTTCCTTTACAATCAATTTGAGTGAAGACATATGCGAGGGAGGCACTCGGACCAGGCCTAGAAGTATCTGCCCCTGAACTCCTCTCTGCAATCTGCCTGGCCTGCTCGATATACGTATAAAGAGAATGTTGGTTTAGTGATATGTTCATATACATATGGTCTGGAAAACAATAAAGGAAATTCATTGTTCCTTTACAATCAATGCGAGTGGTGAAGTGTGTGAGGGCAGCACTTGAACAGGCCTAGAACTATCTGCCCCTGAAATTCTTGCCGCAATCTGCATGGCCCGCTCGATTCATGTATAAGGAAAATCTTGGTTTAGTGATATGTTCATATACATATGGTCAGTGAAATCAATAACGAAAATTCAATGTTCCTTTACAATCAATGTGAGTGGTGACGAGTATGAGGGCGGCACTGGAACCAGGTCTAGCACTATCTGCCTCTGAAATACTTGCCGCCATCGGCCTGTTCCGCTCCATATATGTTAAAAATAGAATGTTGGTTTGGTTATATGTTTATATACATATGGTTTGCGAAATCAATAAAGAAAATTCAATGTTCCACTACAATCAATGTGAGTGGTGACGGGTATAAGGGCGGAACTGGAACCAGGCCTAGCACTATCTGCCTCTGAAATACTTGCCGCCATCTGCCTGGGCCGCTCGATATATGTAAAAATAGAATGTTGGTTTGGTTATATGTTTATATACATATGGTTTGGGAAATCAATAAAGAAAATTCAATGTTCCACTACAATCAATGTGAGTGGTGACGGGTATAAGGGCGGAACTGGAACCAGGCCTAGTACTATCTGCCCTCAACTCCGTGCCGCCATCTGCCTGGGCCGCTCGATATATGTAAAAATAGAATGTTGGTTTGGTTATATGTTTATATACATATGGTTTGGGAAATCAATAAAGAAAATTCAATGTTCCACTACAATCAATGTGAGTGGTGACGGGTATAAGGGCGGAACTGGAACCAGGCCTAGCACTATCTGCCATTAACTCCGTGCCGCCATCTGCCTGGGCCGCTCGATATATGTAAAAATAGAATGTTGGTTTGGTTATATGTTTATATACATATGGTTTGGGAAATCAATAAGGAAAATTCAATGTTCCACTACAATCAATGTGAGTGGTGACGGGTATAAGGGCGGAACTGGAACCAGGCCTAGCACTATCTGCCATTAACTCCGTGCCGCCATCTGCCTGGGCCGCTCGATATATGTAAAAATAGAATGTTGGTTTGGTTATATGTTTATATACATATGGTTTGGGAAATCAATAAGGAAAATTCAATGTTCCACTACAATCAATGTGAGTGGTGACGGGTATAAGGGCGGAACTGGAACCAGGCCTAGCACTATCTGCCCTTAACTCCGTGCCGCCATCTGCCTGGCCCGCTCGATATATGTATACATAAAATGTTGATTTGGTGATATGTTCATATATATATATGGCCTGGGAAATCAATGTAAAAACTTCAATGTTCCTTTACAATCAATGGGAGTGGTGTTGGGTATTAGGGAGGCACTCAGACCAGGCCTAGAACTATCTTCCCCTGATCTCCTTGCCGCCATCTGCCTGGACTGCTCGATAAATGTAAAAAGAGAATTTTGGTTTGCTGACATGTTCATATACATATGGTGCGGGAAATTAGTAAAGAAAATTCAATGTTCCTTTACAATCAATTTGAGTGAAGACATATGCAAGGGAGGCACTCGGACCAGGCCTAGAAGTATCTACCCCTGAACTAGTCTTCGCCATCTGCCTGGCCTGCTCGATATATGTATAAAGAGATTGTTGGTTTAGTGGTATGTTCATATACAAATGGTCTGGAAAACAATAAAGGAAATTCATTGTTCCTTTACAATCAATGTGAGTGGTAAAGCGTGCAAGGGCAGCACTTGACCAGGCCTAGAACTATCTGCCCCTGAAATCTCTGCCGCCACCTGCATGGCCTGCTCGATATATGTATAAGGAAAACCTTGGTTTGGTGATATGTTCATATACATATGGTCAGGGAAATCAATAAAGAAAATTCATTGTTCCTTTACAATCAATGTGAGTGGTAAAGCGTGCGAGGGCAGCACTTGACCAGGCCTAGAACTATCTGCCCCTGAAATCCTAGCCGCGATCTGCATGGCCTGCTCGATATATGTATAAGGAAAATCTTGGTTTGGTGATATGTTCATATACATATGGTCAGGGAAATCAATAAAGAAAATTCAATGTTCCTTTACAATCAATGTGAGTGTAACAGGTATGAGTGCAGCACTGGAACCAGGCCTAGAACTATCTGCCCCTGAAATCCTTGCCACCATCTGAATGGTCCGCTCGATATATGTATAAAGAGAGTGTTCGGTTGGTGAAATATTCATATACGTATGGTCTGTGAAATCAATAAAGAAAATTCAATGTTCCCTTACAAACAATATGAGTGGTGACAGGTATGAGGGCAGCACTGGAACCAGGCCTAGAACTATCTGCCCCAGAAATCCTTGCTGCCACCTGCCTGGCCCGATCAATATATGTAGAAAGAGGGTGTTGGTTTGGTGATTTGTTCATATACATATGGTCTGGGAAATCAACAACGAAAAATTATGTACCTTTACAGTCAAAGTGTGTGGTGACGGGTATGAGGATGGCAGTCGCACCAGGCCTAGAACTATCTGCCCCAGAAATCCTTGCTGCCACCTGCGTGGCCCGATCAATATATGTAGAAAGAGGGTGTTGGTTTGGTGATATGTTCATATACATATGGTCTGGGAAATCAATAAAGAAAATTCAATGTTCCTTTACAATCAATGTGCATAGTGGCAGGTATGAGTGCAGCACTCGGACCAGGCCTAGTACTATCTGCCCCTGAACTCCTCTCCGCCATCTGCCTGGCCTGCTCGATATATGTATAAAGAGAATGTTGGTTTAGTGATATGTTCATATACATATGGTCTGGGAATCAACAAAGTAAATTCAATGTTCCTTACAGTCAATGTGAGTGGTGACGGGTATGAGGGCGGCACTCGCAAGAGGCGTAGAACTATATGCCCCTGAAATCCTTGCCGCCATCTGCCTGGCCCGCTCGAAACATGTATAAAGAAAATGTTGGTTTGGTGATATGTTCATATACATATGGTCTGGGAAATCAATAAAGTAAATTCAATGTTCCTTTATAATCAATGTGAGTGGTGACGGGTATGAGGGCGGCACTCGGAAAAGAGATAGAACTATCAGACCGTGAACACCTTGCCGCTATCTGAATAGCCCGCTCAACTTATGTATAAGGAAAATGTTGGTTTGGTGATAGGTTCATATACATATGGTCTGGGAGATCAATAAAGAAAATTCAATGTTCCTTTACAATTAATGAGCGTGGTGTCGTGTATGATGGTGGCACTGGGACCAGGTCTAGCACTTTCTGCCCCTGAACTACTTGCCGCCATCTGCCTGGCATGCCCGATGTAAGTATAAAGAATATGTTCGTTTGGTGATATTTTCATATACATAAAGTCTTGGTAATCAATATAGAAAATTCAATGTTCCTTCACAGTCAATGTGAGTGGTTTCAGGTATGAGGGAGACACTCGTACCAGGCCTGGAACTATCTGCCTCTGAGGTACTAGCCGCCATCCGCATGGCCCGCCGGATATATGTATAAAGAAAACGTTGGTTTGGTTATTTGTTCATATACATGTGGTGTGGGAAATCAATAAAGAAACTTCAATGTTCCTTTACAATCAATGTGAGTGGTGAGGAGTATGAGGGCGGCACTCGGACCATTTCTAGAACTATCTGCCGCTGAAATCCTTGCTGCCATCTAACTTGCCCGCTCGATTTATGTATAAAGAGAATGTTCATTTGGTCATATGTTCATATACCAATTGTCTCTGAAATCATTAAAGAAACTCAATGTTCCTTTACAATCAATGTGAGTGGTGATGGTAATGAGGGCGGCACTTTGACGAGGACCAGACCAATCTGCCCCTGAATTCATTGCCACCATCTGCCTGGCCCACTTGATATATCTATAAATTAAATGTTAATTTGGTGATATGTTCATATACATATGGTCTGGCAAATCAATAAAAAAATTCAATGTATCTTTACCATTAATTTGAGTGGTGTGTGATAGGAGGGCGACACTCGTACCAGGCCTGGAACATTCTGCCGCTGAACTCGTAGCTGCCATCTGCGTGGCCATCTCGATATATGTATAAAGAAAATGTTGGGTTGATGATATGTTCATATACATATGGTCTGGGAAATCAATAAGGAAATTCTATGTTCCTTTACAATCAATGTGAGTGGTGAGGTGTATGAGGGCGGCATTCGGACCAGGCCTAGAACTATCTGCCCCTTAAGCCTGTGCCCCCATCTGCCTGGCCCGCTCGGTATAAGTATAAAAAAAATGTATATTTGGTGATATGTTCATACACATATAGTCTAGGAAATCAATAACGAAAATTGAATGTTCCTTTACAATCAGTGTGAGTGGTGACGGATATGAGGGCGGCACTTGGACCAGGCCTAGAACTATCTGCCCCTGAACTCCTTGGCGCAATCTGCCTGGCCTGTTCGATATATGTATAAAGAAAATTTCGTTTTGGTGATATGTTCATATACATATGGTGTGGGAGATCAACTTAGAATTTTCAATGTTCCTTTACAATTAATGTGTGTGGTGATGGGTATGAGGGAGACACGCAGTCCAGGGCGATATCAATAAAACAAATTGAATGTTCCTTTACAATCAATGTGGATGATGTCGGTAATGAGGGCGACTCTCGGACGAGGCCCAGAACTATCTGCCCCTGAACTCCTTGCCGCCATCTGCCTGGCCCGCACGATACATATATAAAGGGAATGTTGGTTTGGTGATATGTTCATATACATATGTTATGGGAAATCAATAAAGAAAATTCAATGTACCTTTACAATCAATGTGAGTGGTGACGTGTATGATGGTGGCATTGGGACCATGTCTGGCACTATCTGCCCCTGAACCCATTGCCGCCATCTGCCCGGCATGCCCGGTATATGTATAAAGAAAATGTTCTTTTGGTGATATGTTCATACACATAGGGTTTGGGAAATCAATATAAAAAATTCAATGTTCGTTTACATTTAATGTGAGTGGTGATGTGTATGGTGTTGGCACTGGGACCAGGTCTAGCACTATCTGCACCTGATTTCCTTGCCGCCATCTGCCTGGCCCCCTCGATATATGTATAAAAAAAATGTTGGTTTGGTGATATGTTCATATACATATGTTATGGGAAACCAATAAAGAAAATTCAATGTTCCTTTTCAATCAATGTTGTGGTGGCGGGTATGAGGGCGGCACTCCGGCAAGGACTAGAACTATCTGCCCCTGAGGGCCTTGCCGCCAACTGCCTGGCCCGTTCGATATATGTATAAAGAAAATTTTGGTTTGGTGATATGTTCATATATATATGGTGTGGGAAATCAATAAAGAAAATTCAATGTTCTGTTACAATCAATGTGAGAGGTGACGGGTATGAGGGCAGCACTGGGACCAGGCCTAGCTCTATCTTCCACTGAGCCCCTTGCCGCCATCTGCCTGGCCTGCTCGATATATGTATAAAGGAAATGTTGGTTTAGTGATATGTTCTTATACAGATGGTCTGGGAAATCAATAAAGAAAATTCAACGTCCCTTTACAATCAACGTGAGTGGTGACAGGTATGAGGGGGCACTCGGACCAGGCCATAACTATCTGCCACTGAACTCCTTGCCACAATCTGCCTGGCCCGCTCGACATTTGTATAAAGAGAATGTTGGTTTGGTGATATGTTCATATAGATATGGTCTGGGAAATCGATAAAGAAAACTGAATGTTCCTTTACAATCAATGTGAGTGGTTAATGTAATGAGGGCGACTCTTAGATCATTCCCAAAATTACTTGCACCTGAACTCGATCCCGCTATTTGCCTGGCCAATTCGATATATGTATAAAGAAAATTTTGGTTTGGTGATATGTTCATATATATATATGGTGTGGGAAATCAATAAAGAAAATTCAATGTTCCGTTACAATCTATGTGAGATGTGACGGGTATGAGGGCAGGACTGGGACCAGGCCTAGCTCTATCTTCCAGTGAGCCCCTTGCCGCCATCTGCCTGGCCCACTCGATATATGCATAAAAAAAATGTTGGTTTGGTGATATGTTCATATACATATGGTCTGGGATATCAATAAAGCAAATTCAATGTTCCGTTACAATAAATGTGAGTGGTGATGTGTATGAGGGCGGCACTCGGACCAGGCTTAGAACTATCTGCCCCTGAACTCCTTGCTGCCATCTGTCAGCCCCACTCGATATATGTTTAAAGAATATGTTGGTTTGGTGGTATGTTCATATACATATGGTCTTAAAAATCAATATAGAATATCCAATGATCCTTTACAATCCATGTGAGTGATGACGGGTATGAGGGCTGCATTGGGAGCGGGCCTTGCACTATCTGCCCCTGAACTCCCTCCCGCCATCTGCTTGGTCCACTCTATGTATGTATAACGAGAATTTTGGTATGGTGATATATTCATATACATATGGCCTGGGATATCAATAAAAAAATTCAATGTTCCTTTATAAACAATGTGAGTGGTGACAGGTAAGAGGGTGGCACTTGGACCAGGTCTAGAACTATCTTCCCCTGAACTCCTTGCCGCCATCTGACTGCCCCTCTCGATATATGTATTAATAGAATGTTGGTTCGGTGATATGTTCATATACATATTGTCTAGGAAATCAAAAAAGAAAATTCAATGTTCCTTTACAATAAATGTGAGTGGTTACGGTAATGAGGGCGACACTCAGACCAGGCCCAGAACTAACTTTTTCTGAAACCCTTGATGCCATCTGCCTGCCCCTCTCGATATATTTATAAAGAGAATGTTGGTTTGGTGATATGTTCATATACATATGGTCTGGGAAATCAATAAAGAAAATTCAATGTTCCTTTACAATTTAAGGGTGAGTGGTGACGGGTATGAGGGTGACACTCTGAACAGGCCTAGAACTATCTTACCCTGCGCCCCTTGCCGCCATCTGCCTGTTTCGTTCGAAATATGTATAAAGAAAATTTTGGTTTGGTGATATGTTTATATACATATGTTGTGGGAAATACACTGAATACTGCACGGTTCATCCAAACTGTCATCGAACCCATTGTTCTACCATTCCTAGACCGGCAAGGGAACTTGCTGTTCCAACAGGACAATGCACGTTCACATGTATCCCGTGCCACCCAACGTGCTATAGAAGGTGTAAGTCAATTACCCTTGCCAGCAAGATCTCCGGATCTGTCCCCCATTGAGCATGTTTGGGACTGGATGAAGCGTCATTTCACGTGGAATGCTCGTCCAGCACGAACGCTGATCCAACTGAGGCGCCAGGTGGAAATGGCATGGCAAGCAGTTCCACAGGACTACATCCAGCATCTCTACAATCGTCTCCATGGGAGAATAGCAGCCTGCATTGCTGCGAAAGGTGGATATACACTGTACTAGTGCCGACATTGTGCATGCTCTGTTGCCTGTGTCTATGTGCCTGTGGTTTTGTCAGAGTGATCATGTAATGTAGCTGATGCCAGGAATGTGTCAGTAAAGTTTCCCCTTCCTGGGACAATGTATTCACAGTGTTCTTATTTCAATTTCCAGGAGTGTAAATAAAGAAAATTCAATGTTCCTTTACAATCAATGTGAGTGGTGACAGGTATGAGGGTGGCACTGGTACAGGACTAGAACTATCTGCCCCTTAACTCCTTGCCGCCATCTGCCTGGCCCACTCGATATATGTAAAAAGAGTGGTGATGGGTATGAGGGCAGCACTGGGACCAGGCATAGCTCTATCCTCCACTGAGCCCCTTGCCGCCATCTGCCTGGCCTGCTCGATATATGTATAAAGAATATGTTGGTTTAGTGGTATGTTCATATACATATGGCCTGGGAAATCAATAAAGAAAACTGAATGTTCTTTTACAATCAATGTGGGTGTTGACAGGTATGAGGGCAGCACAAGGGCCATGCCTAGAATTATCTGCCCCTGAACTCCTTGCTGCCATCTGTCTGGCCCGCTCGATATATGTTTAAAGAATATGTTGGTTTGGTGGTATGTTCATATACATATGGTATGGGAGATCAATAAAGAAAATTCGAAGTTCCTTTACAATTAATGTGCGTGGTGTCATGTATGATGTTGGCACTGCGACCAGGTCTAGCACTATCTGCCCCTGAACTCCTTGCCGCCACTAGCCTTGCCCAACCGATATAAGTATAAAGAAAATGTTGGTTTCGTGATATGTTCATATACATATGGTCTGGGAAATATATAAAGAAAATTCAATGTTCCTTTACAATCCATGTGAGTGGTGACGGTAATGAGGGCGACACTCGGACCAGGACCAGAACTATTTGCCCTTGAACTCCTTCCCGCCATTTGCCTGGCCCGCTCGATGTATGTAGTAAGAAAATGTTGGTTTGGTGATATGTTCGTATACATATAGTCTGGGAAATCAATAAAGAAAATTGAATGTTCCTTCACAATTATGTGAGTGGTGACGTATATGAGATCGGCACTCGGACTAGGCCTAGTACTATCTGCCCCTGAACAACTTACCGCCATCTGCTTGGCCCACTTGATAAATGTATAAAGAGAATGTTGGTTTGGTGATATGCTCATATACATATGGTCTGGGAAATCAATAAAGAAAATTCAATGTTCCTTTATAATCATTGAGAGTGGTGATGGAAATGTTAGCAACACTCGGACCATGCCCAGAACTATTTGCCCCTGAACTCCTTGCTGCCATCTGCCTGGCCCACTCGACATATGTATAAAGAGAATCTTGGTTTGGTGATATGTTCATATACATATGTCCTGGGAAATCAATAAAAAAATCCCATGTTCCTTTACAATCAATGTGAGTGGTGACGGGTGTGATGGAGGCACTCGGAATAGGCTTAGAACTATCTGCCCCTGAAATCCTTGCCACCATCTGCCTGGCCTGCCAGATATATGTATAAAGAAAAAGTTGGTTAGGTTATACGTTCATATACACATGGTGCAGGAAATCAATAAAGAAAAATCAATGATCCTTTACAATTAATGTGAGTTGTGATGGGTATGAGGGCGACACTCGGACAAGGCCTAGACTATCTACTCCCGAACTCCTTGCCACCATCTGCCTGGCCTGTTCAATATATGTATAAGGAGAATGTTGGTTTGGTGATATGATCATATACATATTGTCTGGGAAATCAATAAAGAAAATTCAATGTTCCTTTAAAATCATTGTGAGTGGTGACGGGTATGAGGGCGGCACTCGGACCAGGCCTAGAATTATTTGCCCCTGAACTCCTTGTTGCCACCTTCCTGGACCGCTCGATATAAGTTTAAAGAATATATTGGGTTGGTAATATGTTCACATACATTTGGTCTGGGAGATCAATACAGAAAATTCAATTTTAAATCACAATAAATGTGAGTGGTGACGGGTATGCGGCAACACTGGGACCAGGCCTAGAACTATCTGCCCCTGAACCCCTTGCCGTCATCTGCCCAGCCCGCTCGATATATGTATAAAGAAAATGTTGGTTTGGAGATATGTTCATATACATATGGTCTGGGAGATCAAGAAAGAAAATTCAGTGTTCCTTTACAATCAATGTGACTGGTGACGGGTATGAGGGCGGCACTCGGAACAAGCCTAGAATTATCTGCTCCTGAACTCCTTGCCACCATCTACCTGGCCTGCCCGATATATGTGTAAAGAAAATGTATGTTTGGTGAAACATTCAAATACATATGGCCAGGTAAATCAATAAAAAAAATTCAGGGTTCTTTTACAATCAATGTGAGTGGTAACAGGTATTAGGGCGTCATTGGGGAGAGGCCTAGCGCTACCTGCTCCTGAAACCCTTGCCACCATCTGCCTGTCCCGCTCAATACATGTAAAAAGAGAATGTTGGTTTGGCGATATGTTCATATACATTTGGTCTAGGAAATCAATAAAGAAAATTCAATGTTCCCTTAAAATCAATGTGAGTGGTGACAGGAATGACGGGTGCACTGGGACGAGGTCTAGCACAATCTGCCCCTGAACTCCTTGTCACCATCTGCCTGGCCCGCTCGATATATGTGTAAAGAATTTGTTCGTTTGGTGATATGTTCACATACACATGGTCTGGGAGAACGATAAAGGTAATTCAATGTTCCTTTACAATCAATGTGAGTGGTGACAGGTATAAAGCGCTTCACTGGAACAAGCCTAGAACCATCTTCCGCTTAACTCCTTGCTGCCATCTTCCTGGCCCGCTTGATATATGTAAAAAGAGAATGTTGGTTTGGTGATATATTGGTATACATATGGCCTGGAAATTCAATAAAAAAAATTGAGTGTTCCTTAACAATCAATGTGAGTGGTGACGTGTATGAGGGCGGATCTCGGACCACGCCTTGAAATATCTGACCCTAAACTCCTTGCTGCCATCTGCCTGGCCCGCTCGATATATGTATAAAGACAATGTTTGTTTGGTGATATGTTCATACACATAGGGTTTGGGAGGTCAATAAAGAAAATTCAATGTTCCTTTACAATCAATGTGGGTGGTGATGGTAATGAGGGCGACACTCGGACCAGGCACAGAAATATCTGTGTTTGAACTCCTTCCTTCCATCTGCATGGCCCGCTCGATAAATATAAAAAGAGAATTATGGACTGGTGATATGTTCATATACATATGGTCTGGGAAATCAATAAAGAAAATGCAATGTTCCTTTACAATCAATGTGAGTGTAGAGGTTAATGAGGGTGACACTTGGACCTGGCCAGGCACTATCTGTCCCTGAACTCCTTGCCCCCATCTGCCTGGACCGCTCGATATATGTATAAATGGAATCTTGGTTTGGTGATATCTTCATATACATATGGTCTGGGAAATCATAAAGAAAATTCAATGTTCCTTTACAATCAATGTGAGTGCTGACGGTAATGAGAGAGACACTCGGACCAGACTAAGAACAACCTACGCCTGAACGCTTTGCTGCTATCTGCCTGGCATCCCTGATATATCTATAATAAAAATTTTCGTTGGGTGATATGTTCATATACATACGGTCCAGTAAATCATTAAAAATAATTCAAAGTTCCTTTACAATCAATGTGAGTGGTGACACATATGAGGCCGGCACTGAATTCCTTGTCGCCATCTGAGTGGCCCGCTCGATATATATATAATGAAAATGTTGGCTTGGTGATATGTTCGCATACATATGATCTGGGAAATCAATAAAAAAAATTCAATTTTCCGTTTCAATCTATGTGAGTAGTGACGGGTATGTTGGTGGCACTGGAACCAGGTCTAGAGCTATCTGAGCCTGAACTCCTTACAGCGATATGCCTGGCCCACTCGACATATATATAAAGAAAATGTTGGGTTGGTGATATGTTCATATGCATATGGTCTATGAAATCAATAAAGAAAATTCAATGTTCCTTTACAATCAATGTGAGTGGCGATGGGTATGACGCCGGCACTGGGACAGGCCTAGAAATATCTGCCCTTAACTCCTTGCCGCCATCTTCTTGGCCCGCTCAATATATGTATATAGAAAATGTTGGTTTAGTGACATTTTCATATACTTATGGTCTGGGAAGTCAATAAAGAAATTTTAATGTTCCTTTACAATCAATGTGGGTGGTGACGGGTATGAGGGCGGCTCTCAGACCAGGCTTAGAAATATCAGCCCCTGAACACCGTGTTGCCATCTGCCTGGCACGCTCGATATATGTATAAAGAATATGTTGGTTTGGTGATATGTTTATATACATATGGTCTATGAGATCAATAAAGAAAATTCAATGTTCCTATACAATTAATGGGAGTGGTGACGGTTATGAGGGCGGCACTGTCACCAGGCCTAGCACTATCTGCTCTCGAACCCCTTGCCACCATCTGCCTGGCCCACAATATACATGTAAAAAGAGAATGTTGATTTGATGATATTATATATACATATGGTCTGGGATATCAATAAAGAAATCTCAATGTTCCTTTTCGATCAACGTAAGTTGTGATGGGTATGACGGCGGCAATGGGACCTGGCCTAGCATTATCTGCCCCTGAACTCGTTGGCGCCATCTGCCTGGCCTGATCGATATATGTATAAACAGAATGTTGGTTTGTTGATATGTTCATATACATATGGTCTGGGAAATCAATAAAGAAAATTCAATGTTCCCTTACAATCAATGTGAGTGCTGATGGGTATGATGGCGGCACTGGGGACAGGCCTACCCACTGAACTCATTGCCGCAATCTCCCTGGCCTGCTTGATGTATGTATAAAGAAAATTTTGCTTTGGTGATGTGTTCATATACATATGGTCTGGGAAATCATTAAAAGGAATTCAATTTTCCATTACAATCAATGTGAGTGGTGATGGGTATGAGGCCGGCACTGGGACTACGCCAGGAACTATCTACCCCTGAACTCCTTGCCACCATCTGCCTTTGCAGCTCGATACATGTATAAAGAGAATGTTGGTTTGGTGATATGTTTGTATACATATGATCTGGGAAAACAATAAAAAACATTCAATGTTCCGTTACAATCAATGTGAGTGGTGACAGGTATGAGCCCGGCACTGGGTCTAGGCCCAGAACTATCTGCCCCTCAACTCAGTGCCGCCATCTGACTGTTCCGCTCGTTATATGTATAAAGAAAATGTTCATTTGGTGATATGTTCATATACATAAGGTCTGGAAAATCATTAAAAAAATTCAATGTTCCTTTACACTCAATGTGAATGGTAATGGGATTGAGGGCGGCACTGCTAGCAGACCTAGCACAATCTGCTCCTAAACCCCTTGCCGCCATTTCCCCGGCCTGCTCGATACATGAAAAAAGAGAATAATGGTTTGGTGTTATGTTCATATACATATCGTCTGGGAAATCAATAAAGAAAATTCACTGTTCCTTTGCAATCAATGTGAGTGGAGATGAGTATTACGGCGGCACTATGACCAGGCCTAGCACTATCTGCCCCTGATCTCCTTGCCGACATCTATCTGGCCTGCTCGAAATATGTATAAAGAGAATGTTGATTTTGTGATATGTTCATATACATATGGTCTGGGAAATCAATAATGAAAAATCATTGTTCCTTTACAATCAATGTGAGTAGTGATGGGTACGAGGCCTCCACTGGGACTAGGCCCAGAACTATCTGCCGCTGAACTCCTTGCCCCCATCTGCCTGGCCCTCTCGATATATGTATAGAGAATATGTTGGTTTGGTGATACGTTCATATACATATGTTCTGGGATTTCAATAAAGAAAATTCAATGTTCATCTACAATCAAAGTGAGTGCGGCCGGGTATGATGGCAGCACTGGGGCCAAGCCTACCACCAGAACCACTTGCCGCCATCTCCCTGGCCTGCTTGATATATGTATAAAGAAAGTGTTGGTTTGGTGATGTGTTCATATACATATGGTCTGGAAATCATTTAAAAATATTCAATTTTCCTATACAATCAATATGAATGGTGACGGGTATGAGGTCGGCACTGGGACTAGGCACATAACTATCTGCCCCTGAACTCCTTGCTGCCATCTGCCTAGCCCTCTCGATATATGTATCAAGAGAATGTTGGCTTGGTGATATGTTCGTATACATATGACCTGGGAAATCAATGAAAAAAATTCAATGTTCCATTACATTCAATGTGAGTGGTGACAGGTATGAGGCCGGAACTGGTACTAGGCCCTGAACTAACAGCTGCTGAACTCCTTGCCCCATCTGACTGGCCCGCCCAATATATGTATAAAGAGAATGTTGGTTTGGAGATATGTTCATATACATATGGTCTGAGAAATCAATAAAGAAAATTCAATGTCGCTTTACAATCAACGTGAGTGGTGACGGTAATGTGGGCGACACTCGGTCCAGGCACAGAACTACATGCCCCTGAACTCCTTGCTACCATCTGCCTGGCCAGCTCTATATTCATAAAAAGAGAATGTTGATTTGGTGATATGTTCATATACATATGGTCTGGGAAATCAATAAAGAAAATTCAATGTGCCTTTAAAATAAATGTGAGTGGTTGCGGTAATAAGGGTGGTACTCCGACCAGTCCCAGATCTATCTGTCCCCGAACTCCTTGCCGCCATCAACACGGACTGTTCGATATATGTATAAGGAGAATGTTGGTTTGGTGATTAGTTGATATACATAAGGTCTGCGAAATCATTAAAAATATTCAATGTTCCTTTACAATCAACATGAGTGGTGACAGGTATGAGGCCAGCGTTTTGACTAGGCCCAGAACTACCTGCCCCTGAACTCCTTGCCGCCATCTGCCTTGCCCGCTCGATTTATGTATAACGAGAAAGTTAGTTTGGTGATATGTTCATATACATATGGTCTGGGAAACCATTAAAAAAAATTCAATGTTTCTTTACAATCAGTGTGAGTGATGAAGGTAGTGAGGGTTACACTTGGACCAGGCCTAGCACTATTCGCATATGAACTCCTTGCCGCCATCTGTGAGGCCTGCTGGATCTATGTATAATGAGAAGGTTGGTTTGGTGATATGTTCATATACATATGGTCTAGGAAATCAATAAAGAAAATTCAATGTTCCTTCACAGTCAATGTGAGAGGTGACGGTAATGAGGCTAACACTCGGACGAGGCCTAGCACAATTTGCCCCTGAACTCCTTGCCGCCATCTGCCCGGCCCGCTCCATATATGTATAAAGAAAATGTTGGTTTGGTGATATGTTCATATACATATGGTCTGGAAATCAATAAAGAAAACTCAATGTTCCTTTACAATCGTTGTGAGTGGTGACGGGTATGAGGGTGGCACTGGGACTAGGCCTAGCACAATTTGCCCATGAACTCCTTGCTTCCATCTGCCTGGCCTGCTCGATATTTGTATAAAGGAAATGTTGTTTTGGTGATTAGATCATGTACATATGGTCTGCGAAGTCAATAAAGAAAATTCAATTTTCCTTTACAATCAATGTAAGTGGTGACGATAATGAGGGCAACACTCGGACCAGATCCAGAACTATCTGCCCGTGAATGACTTGCCGCCATCTGCCTGGCCTACTCGATATATGTATAAAGAGAAATTTGGTTAAGTGATATGTTCATATACATATGGTCTGGGAAATTATTTAAAGAAATTCAATGTTCATTTACAAACAATGTAACGGGTATGACGGCAGCACTGGGACCAGGCCTAGCACTATCTGCCATTGAACTCCTTGCCACCATATGCGTAGCCTGCTCCATGTATGTATAAAGAAAATGTTGGTTTGGTGATATGTTCATATACATATGTCTGGCAAATCAATAAAGAAAATTTGATGCTAATTTAAATCAATGTGAGGGGTGAGGGTAATGAGCGCGAAACTCGGACCACGCTTAGCACCATCTGCCCCTGAACTCCTTGCCGCCATAGGCCTGGCTCTCTCGATACATGTATAAAGAAAATGTTGGTATGGTGATATGTTCATATACATATGGTCTGGGAAATCAATAAAGAAAATTCAATGTTCCTTTACTGTCAATGTGAGAAGAGGCGGTAATGAGGGCAACACTCGGACCATGCCCAGAACTATCTGCCCCTGATCTCCTTGCCGCCATCTGCCTCGCCCGCTCGATATATGTATAAAGAGAATGTTGGTTTGGTGATATGTTCATATACAGGTGGTCTGGGAAATCAATAAAGAAAATTGAATGTTCCTTTAAAATCTATTTGAGTGGTGATGGAAATGAGGGCGACACTCGTACCAGACGCATAACAACCTCCTCCTGAACTCCTTGCAGCCATCTGCCTAGCCCTCTCGATATATCTATAAAGAAAATGTTGGTTTGGTGATATGTTCATATACATATGGTCTCTGAAATAATTAAAAAGAATTCAGTGTTTCTTTACAATCAATGTGAGCGATGACGGTAATGAGAGTTACACTTGTACCAGGCCTAGAACAATTTGCCCCTGAACTCCTTGCCGCAATCTTCCAGGCCCACTCGATCTATGTATAATGAGAATGTCCATTTGGTGATATGTTCATATACATATGCTCTGGAAAATCAATAAAGAAAATTCAATGTTCCTTTACAATCAATGTGAGTGGTGACGGTAATGAGGCTGACACTCGGACCAGGCCGAGCACTATTTGCCCCTGAACTCCTTGCCGCCATCTGCCAGGTCCGCTCGATCTATGTATAAAGAGAATGTTGGTTTGGTTTTATGTTCATATACATGAGGTCTGGGAAATAAATAAAGAAAATTCAATGTTCTTTTACAATCAATTTGAGTGCTGACGGGTATGACGGCACAGGGACCAACCCTAGCACTTTCTGCCCCTGATTTCCTTGCCGCCATCTGACTGGCCCGCTCGATATATGTAAATAGAGAATGTTGTTTTGGTGATATATTCATATACATATAGCCAGGAAAATCAATAGAACAAATTCAGTGTTCCTTTACAGTCAATGTGAGTAGTTATGGTTATGGCGGAGGATCTGGGACCAGGCCTAGCACTATCTGCCAGTGAACTCCTTGCCGCCATCTGCCTGGCCCACTCGATATATGTATAAGGAAAATGTTGGTTTGATCATATGTTCATATACATATGGTCTGGGAAATCAATAAAGAAAATTTAATGTTACTTTACAATCAATGTGGGTGGTGATGGTAATGAGGGCGACACTCGGAACAGGCACAGAAATATCTGTGTTTGAACTCCTTCCTTCCATCTGCATGGCCCGCTCGATAAATGTATAAAGAGAATGTTGGTTTTCTGATATGTTCATATACAGGTGGTCTGGGAAATCATTAAAAAAATTCAATGTTTCTTTACAATCAATGTGAGTGATGTAGGTAATGAGGGTTACACTTGGACCAGGCCTAGCACTATTTGCCTCTGAACTCCTTGCCGCCATCTGCCAGGCCCGCTCGATCTATGTATAATGAGAATGTTGGTTTGATGATATGTTCATATACATATGGTCTGGGAAATCAATAAAGAAAATTCAATGTTCCTTTAGAATCAATGTGAGTGCTGACGGGTATGACGGCGGCGCTGGGACCAGGCCTAGCACTTTATGCCCCTGATCTTCTTGAAGCCATCTGCCTGGCTCACTCCATATATGTATAAAGAAAATGTTGGTTTGTTAATATGTTCATATACTTATGGCCTGTGAAATCATTGAAAAAAATTCATTGTTCCAGTACAATCTATGTGAGATGTGACGGTAATGAGGACGACACTCAGACCAGACCAAGAACTACCTGCCTCTGAACTCCTTTCCTCCATGTTTCTGGCCCTCTCGATATATGTATAAAGGAAATGTTGGTTTGGTGATATGTTCATATAATTATGATCTGGGAAATCATTTTAAAAAATTCAATGTTCCTTTCCAATCAATGTGCGGTGTGACGGTAATGAGGGCTACACTCGGACCAGGCCCAGACCTGTCTGCCCCTGAACTTTTTGCCGTCATCTGCCTGGCCTACTCGATATATGTATAAAGAGACTGTTGGTTAAGTGATATGTTCATATACATATGGTCTGGGAAATCATTTAAAAAAATCCAATGTTCATTTACAATCAATGTGAGTGGTGACGGGTATGACGGCGGCACTGGTACCAGGCCCAGCACTATCTGCCATTGAATTCCTTGCCACCATATGCGTGGCCTGCTCGATATATGTATAAAGAAAATGTTGGTTTGGTGATATGTTCATATACATATGGTCTGGGAAATCAATAAAGAAAATTCAATGTTCTTTTACTGTCAATGTGATTGGTGACGGTAGTGAGGGCAACTCTCGGACCATGCCCAGAACTATCTGCCATTGATCTCCTTGCCGCCATCTGCCTGCACCGCTCGATATATGTATAAAGAAAATGTTGGTTTGGTGATATCTTCATATACATATGGTCTGGAAAAACATTAAAAAAAATTCAAAGTTCCTTTACATTTATTTTGAGTGGTGACAGGTATGAGGGCGGCACTGGGACTAGGCCCAGAACAATCTTCCTCTGAACTCCTTGCACCATCTCTCCTGCCGCTCTCGATATATGTATAAAGAGAATGTTGGTTTGGTGATATGTTCATGTACATATTTTCTCTGAAATCAATAAAGAAAATTCAATATTCCTTTACAATCAATGTGAGTGCTGACGGATATGACGACGGCACTGGGACCAGGCCTAGCACTATCTGCCCCTGAACTACTTCTGATCATCTGCCGGGCAACTCGATATGTGTATATGGAAAATTTTGGTTTGGTGATACGGTCATATACATATGGTCTGGGAAATCAATAAAGAATATTCAATGTTCCTTTACAATCAATTTAAGTAGTGACGGTAATGAGGGCGACACTCGGACCAGACCCAGAGCAACCTGCCCCTGAACTCCTTACCGAAATCTGCCTTGCCCTCTCAATATATGTATGAAGAAAATGTTGGTTTGGTGATATGTTGGTATGCATATGTTCTGGAAAGTAATTAAAAATAATTCAAATTTCCTTTACAATCAATGTGAGTGGTGACGGATATGTGGCCGGCACTGGGACTAGGCGCAGAACTATCTGCCCCTGAACTCCTTGCCGCCATCTGCCTGCCCACTCGATATACGTATAAGGAAAATTTTGGTTTAGTGATATGTTCGTATACATACGGTCTGGAAATCAATAAAGAAATTTCAATGTTCATTTACATTCAATGTAGGTGGTGACGGGTATGAGCGCAGCTCACAGACCAGGCCTACAACTATCTGCCCCTCAGCTCCCTGCCGCCATCTTCCTGGCTCACTCGATATATGTATAAAGAGAATGTTGGTTTGGTGATATGTTGATATAAATATGGTCATGGAAATCAATAAAGAAAATTCAATGTTCGTTTACAATCATTGTGAGTAGTGACGGGTATGGCGGAGGATCTGGGTCCAGGCCTAGAACAATCTGCCCATGAACTCCTTGCTGCCATCTGCGTGCACCGCTCGATATATGTATAAAGAAAATGATGGTTTGGTGATATGTTCATATACATATTGGTCTGGTAAATCATTTAAAAAAATTCAATGTACCTTTACAATCTATGTGAGTAGTGATGGGTATGGCGGAAGATCTGGGACCACGCCTAGCACTATCTGCCCCTGAACTCCTTGCAGCCATCTGCCTGGCCCGATCGAAATATGTTTAAAGAGAATTTTTGTTTGGTGATATGTTCACATACATATGGTCTGGGAAGTCAATAAAGAAAATTCAATGTTCCTTTACAATCAATGTGAGTGGTGGCGTGTATGATGGCGGCACTGTGACCAGGAATAGCACTATCTGCCCCTGAACTCCTTGCTGCCATTTGCCTGGCACGCTCGATATATGTATAAAGAGAAAGTTGGTTTTGGTGATATGTTCATATACGTGTCGTCTGGAAATCAATCTAGAAAATTCAATGTTCGTTTACAATCAATGTGAGTGGTGACTGTAATGAGGGCGACACTCGGACCAGGCATAGAATTATTTGCCCCTGAACTCCTTGCCACCATCTGCCTGGCCCTCTTGATATACGTATAAGTAAAATGTTGGTTTAGTGATATTTTCATATACATATGGTCTGGAAATCAATAAAGAAATTTCAATGTTCATTTACATTAAATGTAGGTGGTGACGGGTATGAGGGCAGCATTCGGACCAGGCCTAAAACTATCTGCCCCTGAACTCCTTGTTGCCATCTGCCTGGCACGCTCAATACATGTATAAGGAAAATGTAGGTTTGCTGATATGTTCATATACATATGGTCTATGAGATCAATAAAGAATATTCTATGGTTCTTTACAATCAATATGAGTGGTGACGGGTATGCGGGCGTCACTCGGACCAGACCTAGAATTATCTGCAGCTGAACTCCTTGCCGCCATCTGCCTGTCCCGCTCGATATATGTAAAAAGAGAATGTTGGTTTGGTGATATATTCATATACATATGGCCAGGAAAATCAATAAAACAAATTCAGTGTTCCTTCACAATCAATGTGAGTGGTAATGGGTATGAGGGTGGCACTGTGACCAGACCTAGCACAATCTGTTCCTGAACCCCTTGCCGCCATCTGCCTGGCCCCCTCGACACATGTAAAAAGAGAGCTATGGTTTGGTGATACGTTCATACATATATGGTCTGGAAAATCAATAAAAAAAATTCAATGTTCCTTCGCAATCTATGCGAGTGGTGACAGGTATGACGACGGAACTGGGACCAGGCCTTGCACTATCTGTCCCTGAACTCCTTGCTGCCATCTGCCGAGGCGCTTTATACATGTATAAAGAAAACTTTGCTTTGGTGATATGTTCATATACATATGTTCTGGAAAACCATTAAAGAAAAATCAATGTTCCTTTACAAGCAATGTGAGTAGTGACGGGTATGGCGGAGGATCTGTGACCAGGTCAAGCTCCATCTGCTCCTGAACGCCTAGCCGCCATCTGCCTGGCCCACTTGATATATGTATAAAGAGAATGTTGGTTTATTCATATGTTCATATACAGGTGGTCTGGGAAATCAATAAAGAAAATTTAATGTTCCATTACAATCTATTTGAGTGGTGACGGTAATCAGGGCGACCCTCGGACCAGGCACAGAACGGTCTGCCCCTGAACTCTTTCCCGTCATCAGCCTGGGTTTGGTGATTTCTTCATATTCATATGGCCTGGGAAATCAATAAAAATCTCAATGTTTCTTTACAATCATTGTGAGTGATGACGGGTATTATGTATATATGTATATATGTATAAAGAAAATGTTGGTTTGCTCATATGTTCATATACATATGGTCTGGGAAATCAATAAAGAAAATTTAATGTTCCTTTACAATCAATGTGAGTGGTGCCGGTAATGAGGGCGACACTCGGACCAGGCACAGAAACATCTGTCTTTGAGCTCCTTGCTGCCATCCGTTTGGCCCGCTCAATACATGTATAAAGCGAATGTTGGATGTTTGATATGTTCATATACAGGTGGTCTGGGAAATCAATAAAGAAAATTAAATGTTCCTTTACAATCTATTTGAGTGGTGACGGTAATGAGGGCGACCCTCGGACCAGGCACAGAACTGTCTGCCCCTGAACTCTTTGCCGTCATCAGCCTGGGTTTGGTGATATCTTCATATTCATTTGGCCTGGGAAATCAATAAAAATCTCAATGTTTCTTTACAAGCATTGTGAGTGTTGACGGGTATTAGGGCGGCACTGGGACTAAGCCTAGAACTATCGGAACCTGAACTCCTTGCCGCCATCCGCCTGGACCGCTCAGTATATGTATAAAGCGAATGTTGGTTTTCTGATACATTCATACACATATGGTTTGGGAAATCAGTAAAGAAAATTCAATGTTCCTTTACAATCAATGTAAGTGCTGACGATAATGAAGGCGACACTCGGAACAGGCATAGAAATATCTGCCCCTGAACTCCTTGTTGCCATCTGCCTGGCCAGCTCGATATTTGTATAAAGGAAATGTTGTTTTGGTGATTAGTTCATGTACATATGGTCTGCAAAGTGAATAAAGAAAATTCAATGTTCCTTTACAATCAATGTAAGTGGTGATGGGTATGACAGTGGCACTGGGACCAGGCCTAGCACTATCTGCTCCTGAACCCCTTGCCGCCATCTACCTGTCCCGCTCGATATATGTATAAAAAGAACGTTGGTTTTGTGATATGTTCATATACATATGGTCTGGGAAATCAAAAAAGAAAATTCAATGTTCCTTTAATATCAATGTGGGTGGTGACGGTAATGAAAGCGACATTCAGACCAGGCCTAGAACTACCTGCCCCTGAACTCCTTGCCGCCATCTGCCTGACCCCCTCGAAATATATATAAAGAGAATGTTTGTTTGGTGATATGCTCGTATACATATAGTCTGGGAAATCAATAAAGAAAATTCAATGTTCCTTTACAATCAATGCGAGTACTGACGTTTATGACGGCAGCACTGGTACCACGTCTAGCACTATCTGCACCTGAACTCCTTGCGGACATCTGCCTGTCCCGCTCGATATATGTATAAATAAAATGTTGGTTTGGTGATATGTTCATATACATATGGTCTCGGAAATCAATAAACAAAATTCAATGTTCGTTTACCATCAGTGTGAGTGGTGACGGTAATGAGGGTGACACTCGGACCAGGCCAAGAACTATCTGCCCCTGAACTCCTTGCCACCATCTGCCTGGCCCGCACGATATATGTATAAAGAGAATGTTGTTTCGTGATATGTTCATATACATATGGTATGTAAAATCAATAGAGAAAATCAATAGAGAAAATTTACAACCAATGTGAGTGTTGACGGTAATGAGTGCGACACTCAACCAGAACCAGATCTATCTGCCCCTGAACTCTTTGCCGCCATCTGCCTGGAACGCTCGATATATGTATATAGAGAATGTTGGTTTGGTGATATGTTCATATACATATGCTCTGTAATATCAATAAAGAAAATTCAATGTTCCTTTACAATCAATGTGAGTGGTGGGGGGAATGAGAGCGGCACAGGGAATTGGCCCAGAACTATCTGCCCCTGAACTCCTTGCGCCCATCTGCCTGGCCCGCTCGATATATGTATAAAGAGAATGTTGGTTTGGTGGTATGGTCAGCGAAATCAATAAACAAAATTCAATGTTCATTTACCAACAATGTCAGTGGTGACGGTAATGAGGGCGACACTCGTAAGAGGCACAGAACTATCTGCCCCTGAACTCCTTGCTGCCATCTGCCTGGCCCGCTCAATATATGTATAAAGAGAATCTTGGTTTTGTGATATGTTCATATACATATGGTCTGGGAAATCATTAAAAAGGATTCGATGTTCCTTTACAATCATTGTGAGTGGTGACGGGTATGAGGGCGGCACTGATACTTGGCCCAGAATTTTAGCCCCTGAACTCCTTGCCACCATCTGCCTGGCCCACTCTATATATGTATAAAGAGAATGTTGGTTTGGTGTTATGTTCATATACATATGGTCTGGGAAGTCAATAAAGAAAATTCAATGTTCTTTTACAAGCAGTGTTAGTGGTGACGGTCATGTGGGCGACGCTCGGACCAGGCCTAGCACTATCTGCCCCTGAACGTTTCCCCCATCTTCCTGGCCTGCTCTAAATATGTATAAAGATAACGTTGGTTTGGTGATATGTTCATATACATATGGTCTGGGAAATCAATAAAGAAAATTCAATGTTCCTTTACAATCAATGTGAGTGGTGACGGGTATGAGGACGGCACTGGAAGCAGGCCTAGAACTATCTACCCCTGATCTCCTTGCCGCCATCTGACTTGCCTCCTAGATATATGTATAAAGAAATTGTTGGTTTGGTGATATGTTCATATACATATGGTCTGGGAAATCATTAAGAAAATTCAATGTTCCTTTACGACCATTGTGATTGGTGACTGTTATTAGGGCAGCACTGGGACTTGGCACAGACCTATCTGCCCCTGAACTCCTTGCCGCCATCTGCCAAGCCTGCTCGAAATATGTATAAAGAGAATGTTCGTTTGGTGATTTGTCATACACATATGGTATGTAAAATCAATAGAGAAAATGCAATGTTCCTTTACCATCAATGTGAGTGGTGAGGGGTATGATGGTGGCACTGGGACCAGACCTAGCACTATCTGACCCTGAACTCCTTGCCGCCATCTGCCTTGCCTGCTCGATATATGTATAAAGAAAATGTTAGTTTGGCGATATATTCATAGACATATGGTCTGGGAAATCAATAAAGAAAATTCAATGTTCCTTTAAAATCAATGTGAGTAGTGAAGGTAATGAGGGTGACACTCAGACCAGCCCAAGAAACATATGCACCTGAACTCCTTGCCGTCATCTTCCTGTTCCACTCGATATATATATAAGGACAATGTTAGTTTGGTGATATGTTCATAAACATATGGTCTGGGATATCAATAAAGAAAATTCAATGTTCCTTTACAACCAATGTGAGTGTTGACGGTAATGAGGGCGACACTCAACCAGAACCAGAAATATCTGCCCCTGAACTCTTTGCTGCCATCTGCCTGGAAAGCACGATATATGTATAAAGAGAATGTTGGTTTGGTGATATGTTCATATACATATGGTCTGTAAAATCAATAATGAAAATTCAATGTTCCTTTACAATCAATACGAGTGCTGACGGTTATGACGGCAGCACTGGGAACAGGGTTAGCACTATCTGCCCATGATCTCCTTGCCACCATCCGTCTATCCCTCTCGATATATTTATAAACATAATGTTGGTTTTGTGATATGATCATATACATGTGGACTGGAAATCAATAAAGAAAATTCAATGTTCCTTTACAATCAATGTTAGTGGTTACGGGAATGACAGCGGCACATGGAATTGGCCCAGAACTATCTGCCTCTGAACTCCTTGCGTCCATCTGCCTGGCCCGCTCGATATATGTATAAAGAGAATGTTGATTTGGTGATATGTTCATATACATGTGGTCTGCGAAATCAATAAACAAAATTCGATGTTCATTTACCAACAATGTGAGTGGTGACAGTAATGAGGGCGACACTCGGACAAGGCACAGAACTATCTGCCCCTGAACTCATGCTGTCATCTGCCTGGCCCGCTTGATATATGTATAAAGAGAATCTTGATTTTGTGATATGTTGATATACATATGGTCTGGGAAATCATTAAAAAGGATTCGATGTTCCTTTACAATCATTGTGAGTGGTGACGGGTATGAGGGCGGCACTGATACTTGGCCCAGAATTTTAGCCCCTGAACTCCTTGCCACCATCTGCCTGGCCCGCTCTATATATGTATAAAGAGAGTGTTGGTTTGGTGTTATGTTCATATACATATGGTCTGGGAAGTCAATAAAGAAAATTCAATGTTCTTTTACATATCAGTGTTAGTGGTGACGGTCATGTGGGCGACGCTCGGACCAGGCCTAGCACTATCTGCCCCTGAAAGTTTCCCCCATCTTCCTGGCCTGCTCTAAATATGTATAAAGATAACGTTGGTTTGGTGATATGTTCATATACATATGGTCTGGGAAATCAATAAAGAAAGTTCAATGTTCCTTTACAATCAATGTGAGTGGTGACGGGTATGAGGACGGCACTGGAAGCAGGCCTAGAACTATCTACCCCTGATCTCCTTGCCGCCATCTGACTTGCCTCCTAGATATATGTATAAAGAAAATGTTGGTTTGGTGATATGTTCATATACATATGGTCTGGGAAATCATTAAGAAAATTCAATGTTCCTTTACGACCATTGTGATTGGTGACTGTTATTAGGGCGGCACTGGGACTTGGCACAGACCTATCTGCCCCTGAACTCCTTGCCGCCATCTGCCAAGCCTGCTCGAAATATGTATAAAGAGAATGTTCGTTTGGTGATATGTTCATACACATATGGTCAGCAAAATCAATAAACAAAATTCGATTTTTATTTATCATCAATGTGAGTGGTGACGGTAATGAGGGAGACACTCGGACCAGGCCCAGAACTATCTGCCCCTGAACTCCTTGCCACCATCTGCCTGGCCCGCTCGATATATTTATAAAGATAATGTTGGATTTGTGATATGTTCATATACGCATTTTATGCTTAATCAATAAATAAAATTCAATGTTCCTTTACAATCAATGTAAGAGGTGACGGGTATAAGGGCGGCACTAGGGCTTGGCCCAGAAATATCTGCCCCTGAACTCCTTGCCGGCATCTGCCTGGCCCGCTCGATATATGTATAAAGAGAATGTTGATTTGGTGATATGTTCATATATATATGGTCTGGGAAATTAATAAAAAAAATTCAATGTTCGTTTACCATCAATGTGAGTAGTTACGGTAATGAGGGCGACACTCGGACCAGGCCCAGATCTATCTGCCCCTGAACTCCTTCCCGCCATCTGCTCGGCCCGCTCGATATACGTACAAAGAGAATGTTGGTTTGCAACATGTTCATATACATACGGTCTCGTAAGTCAATAAGGAAAATTCAATGTTCTTTTACAATCAGTGTTAGTGGTGACGGTCATGTGGGCGACGCTTGGACCAGGCCTAGCACTATCTGCCCCTGAACTTTTCCCCCATATGCCTGTCCAGCTCTAAATATGTATAAAGATAACGTTGGTTTGGTGATATGTTCATATACATATGGTCTGGGAAATCAATTAAGAACATTCAATGTGCCTTTACAATCAATGTGAGTTGTGACGCTAATGTGGGCGACACACGGACTAGGCCAAGAACTATCTGTCCCTGAACTCCTTGCCGCCATTTGCCTGGCCCTCTTGATATATGTATAAAGAGAATGTTGGTTTGGTCATAGGTTCATATACACATTATATGGTATATGAATAAAGAAAAATCAATGTTCCTTTACAATCAATGTGAGTGGTGACGATAATATGAGGGACACTCGGACCAGGCCTAGCACTATCCGCCCCTGAACTCCTTGCCGCCATTGGCCTGGCCCGCTTGATATATGTATAAAGAGAATGTTGGTTTGGTGATGTGTTCATAAACACATGGTCAGGAAAAATAATAAAGAAAACTCAATGGTCCTTTACAATAAATATGAGTGGTGACTATAATGAGGTTGACATTCGTATCAGGCCCAGATATATCTGCCCCTGAACTCCTTGCTGCCATCTAAATGCGCTCGTTATATGTAGAAATAGAATGTTGGTATCGTGATATGTTCATATACATATGGACTGGGAAATCAATAAAGGGAATACAATGTTCCTTTACAATCAATGTGAGTGCTGACGCTTATGACAACGGAACTGGGACCAGGCCTAGCAATATCTGCCCCTGAACTCCTTGAAGCCATCTGCATGGCCACTCGATATACACTCCTGGAAATTGAAATAAGAACACCGTGAATTCATTGTCTCAGGAAGGGGAAACTTTATTGACACATTCCTGGGGCAGATACATCACATGATCACACTGACAGAACCACAGGCACATAGACACAGGCAACAGAGCATGCACAATGTCGGCACTAGTACAGTGTATATCCACCTTTCACAGCGATGCAGGCTGCTATTCTCCCATGGAGACGATCGTAGAGATGCTGGATGTAGTCCTGTGGAATGGCGTGCCATGCCATTTCCACCTGGCGCCTCAGTTCGAACAGCGTTCGTGCTGGACGTGCAGACCGCGTGAGATGACGCTTCATCTAGTCCCAAACATGCTCAATGGGGGACAGATCCGGAGATCTTGCTGGCCAGGGTAGTTGACTTACACCTTCTAGAGCACGTTGGGTGGCACGGGATACATGCGGACAGGCATTGCCCTGTTGGAACAGCAAGTTCCCTTGCCGGTCTAAGAATGGTAGAACGATGGGTTCGATGACAGTTTGGATGTACCGTGCACTATTCAGTGTCCCCTAGACGATCACCAGAGGTGTACGGCCAGTGTAGGAGATCGCTCCCCACACCATGATGCCGGGTGTTGTCCCTGTGTGCCTCGGTCGTATGCAGTCCTGATTGTTTCACTCACCTGCACGGTGCCAAACATGCATACGACCATCATTGGCACCAAGGCAGAAGCGACTCTCATCGCGGAAGATGACACATCTCCATTCGTACCTCCATTCATGCCTGTCGCGACACCACTGGAGGCGGGCTGCACGGTGTTTGGGCGTGAGCGGAAGACGGCCTAACGGTGTGTGGGACCGTAGCCCAGCTTCATGGAGACAGTTGCGAATGGTCCTCGCCGATACCCCTGGAGCAACAGTGTCCCTAATTTGCTGGGAAGTGGCGGTGCGGTCCCCTACGGCTCTGCGTAGGATCCTACGGTCTTGGCGTGCATCCGTGCGTCGCTACGGTGTGGTCCCAGGTCGACGGGCACGTGCACCTTCTGCCGACCACTGGCGACAACATCGATGTACTGTGGAGACCTCACGCCCCACGTGTTGAGCAATTCGGCGGTACGTCCACCCGGCCTCCTGCATGCCCACTATATGCCCTCGCTCAAAATCTGTCAACTGCACATACGGTTCACGTACACGCTGTCGCGGCATGCTACTAGTGTTAAAGACTTCGAAGGAGCTCCGTATGATACGGCAAACTGGCTGACACTGATGGCGGCGGTGCACAAATGCTGCGCAGCTAGGGCCATTCGACAGCCAACACCACTGTTCCTGGTGTGTCCGCTGTGCCGTGCGTGTGATCATTGCTTGTACAGCCCTCTCGCAGTGTCCGGAGCAACTGTGGTGGGTCTGACACACCGGTGTCAATGTGTTCTTTTTTCCATTTCCAGGAGTGTATGTATAAAGACAATGTTGGTTTGGTGATGTGTTCATATACACATGGTCTGGGAAATCAATAAAGATAATTTAATGTTAATTTGCAATCAATGTGAGTGGTGACGGGTATGATGACGGTACTGGGACCAGGGCTAGCACTATCTGCCCATGAACTCCATGAAGCCATCTGCCTGGCCGCTCGATATATGTATAAAGACAGTGTTGGTTTGGTGATATGTTCATATACACATGGTCTGGGAAATCAATAAAGAGAATTTAATGTCTCTTTATATCAATGTGAGTGCTGACGGGTATGACGGTGGCACTGGGACCAGGCCTAGCACTATCTGCCCTTGAACTCCTTGAAGCCATCTGTCTGGCAGCTCGATATATGTGTAAAGACAATGTTGGTTTGGTGATATGTTCATATACACATGGTCTGGGAAATCAATAAAGAAAATTAAATGTTCCTTTACAATCATTGTAAGTGGTGACGGATATGACAACAGGACTGGGACCTGGCCTAGCACTATCTGCCCCGGAACTCCTTGACGCCATCTGACTAGCCGCTCGATATATGTATAGAGACAATATTGTTTTTTGATATGTTCATATACACATGGTGTTGGAAATCAATAAAGAATATTCAATGTTCTCTTCCAACCAATGTGAGTGCTGACGGGTATGACGGTGGCACATTGACCAGGCCTAGACCTATCTGCCCCTTAACTCCTTGCCGCCATCTGCTTGCCCGCTTGATACATGTATAAAATAATGTTGGGTTGATGATATGTTTAGATATATATGGTCAGGGAAATCTATAAAGAAAATCAGTGTTCCTTTACATTCAATATAGACGGTGAGGGTAATGAGAGTGACACTTGGACCATGCCCAGAACCATCTCCCCCTGAACTTCTTGCCACAATCTGCCTGGCCCCCTCAATATACGTAAAAAGAAAATGTTGGTTTGGTGATATGTTCATATACATATGCTCTTGGAAATCAGTAAGGAATATTCAAAGTTCCTTTACAATCAATGTGAGTGGTGACATTAATGAGGGCGACACTCGAACCAGGCCCAGAACTATCTGCCCCTGAACTCCTTGCCACCATATGCCTGGCCCGCTCGATAAATGTATAAGGAAAATGTTGGTTTGGATATATGTCCCTATATATATGGTCTGAACATCAATTAAGAAAATTCAGTATTCATTTACAATCAATGTGAGTGGTGACAGGTTAGACGACAGAACTAGGACCAGGCCTAGCACTATCTGCCCCTGAAACCCTTGCCGCCATCTGCCTGGCTCGCTCGATATATGTGAAATGGAAATGTTGGTTTGGTGTTATGTGCATATACATATTGTCTGGGAAATCAATAAAGGAAATTCAATATATCTTTACAATCAATGTGAGTGGTGACGGTAATGAGGGCGGCACTCATACCAGGCCTTCCATTATGTGCCCACGAACTCCTTGCCTCCATTTGCCAGGCCCGCTCGATACAAGTATAAAATAATGTAGGGTTAATAATATGTTTATATACATATGGTCTGGGAAATCATTAAAGAAAATCAATGTTCCTTTAGAATCACTGTGAGTTGTGACGGTAATGAGGGCAACACTCGGACACGCACTAGCACTATCTGCCCCTGAACTCCTTGCCGCCATCTGCCTGGTCCGCTCGATATATGTATAAAGAAAATGTTGGTTTGGTGATATGTTCATATACATATGGTCTGGGAAATCAATAAAGAAAATTCAATATTCCCTTACAATCGATGTGAGTGGTGTCGGAAATGAGGGCGATACTTGGACCAGGCCTAGCACTGTCTGCCCCTGAACTCCTTGCCGACATCTACCTGGCCCACTCGATATATGTATAAAGGCAATGTTGGTTTAGTGATATGTTCATATACACATGGTCTGGGAAACCAATAAAGAAAATTCAATGTGAGTGGTGACGGTATTGATGGCAACACTCAGACCAGGCCTTGCACTATCTGCCCCTGAACTGCTTGAAGCCGTCTGCCTGGCCGTTCGATATATGTATAAAGACAATGTTGATTTGTTGATATGTTCATATACACATGGTCTCGGAAATCAATAAAGATATTTCAATGTTCCTTTACAAAATATATGAGTTGTGACGCTAATGAGGGCGGCACTCGGACCAGGCCTAGACCTATCTGCCCCTTAACTCCATGTCGCCATCTGCCTGGCCGCTCGATATATGTATAAAGTAAATTTTGGTTTGGGACATGTTCATATATATATATGGTCAGGGAAATCAATAAAGAAAATTCAATGTTCCTTTATATCAATGTGAGTGCTGACGGGTATGACGCCGGCACTGGGACTAGGCCTATCACTATCTGCTCCTGAACTCTTTGAAGCCATATGCCTGGCCGCTCGATATATCTATAAAGACATTGTTGGTTTGGTGATATGTTCATATACACAAGGTCTGGGAAATCAATAAAGAACATTCAATGTCTCTTTATATCTATGTGAGTGCTGACGGGTATGACGGTGGCACTTTGACCAGGCCTAGCACTATCTGCCACTGAACTCCTTTTCGTCATCCGCCTCGTCCACACGATGTGTGTATAAAGTAAATGTTGGTTTGGTGATATGTTCATATACATATGGACTGGGAAATCAAAGAAGAAAATTCATTATTCCATTACAATCAATGTGAGTGGCAATGGTAATGAGGATGACACTCGGACCAGGTCTATCACTATCTGCCTCTGAACTCCTTGCCGCCATCTGCCGGGACCGCTCGATATATGTATAAAGAAAATGTTAGTTTGTTGATATGTTCATATACATATGGTGTGGGAAATCAATAAAGATAATTCTATGTTCCTTCACAATCAATGTGAGTGCTGACAGGTACGACGGCGGCACTGATACCAGGCCTATCACTATCTGCCCCTGAACTGTTGCCGCCATCTGCCTTGCCCGCTCAAAACATGTATAAAATAATGTTGTGTTGATGGTATGTTTACATACATATGGTCTGGGAAATTAATAAAGAAAATCAGTGTTCCTTTACAATCAATGTGAGTGGTGAGGGTAATGAGAGCGACACTCGGAACATGCCCAGAACTATCTCCACCTGAACTCCTTTCCGCCATCTGCCTGGACCCTCAATATACGTATAAAGAAAATGTTGGTTTGGTGATATGTTCATATACATATGGTCTGGGAAATCCATAAAGAAAATTCAATATTCCTTTACTATCAATGTGAGTGGTGACGTTAATAAGGGCGACACTCGGACCAGGCCTAGCACTATCTGACCCTGAACACCTTGCCCCCATCTGCCTGGCCCGCTCGATAAATGTATAAGGAAAGTGTTGGTTTGGTTTATGTTCATATACAGATGGTCTGGGAAATCAATAAAGAAAATACAATGTTCCTCTACAATCAGTATGAGTGATTACGATAATGAGTGCGACACTCGGATCGGACCTAGCACTATCTGTCCCTGATCTCCTTGCCACCATCTGCTGGCCACCTCGATATATGTATAAAGAAAATTTTGGTTTGCTGGTATGTTTATATACACTCCTGGAAATGGAAAAAAGGAGCACATTGACACCGGTGTGTCAGACCCACCATACTTGCTCCAGAACCTGCGAGAGGGCTGTACAAGCAATGATCACACGCACGGCACAGCGGACACCCCAGGAACCGCGGCGTTGGCCCTCGAATGGCGCCAGCTGCGCAGCATTTGTGCACCGCCGCCGTCAGTGTCAGCCAGTTTGCCGTGGCATACGGAGGTCCATCGCAGTCTTTAACACTGGTAGCATGCCGCGACAGCGTGGACGTGAACCGTATGTGCAGTTGACGGACTTTGACCGAGGGCGTATAGTGGGCATGCGGGAGGCCGGGTGGACGTACTGCCGAATTGCTCAACAATTGGGGCGTGAGGTCTCCACAGTACATCGATGTTGTCGCCAGTGGTCGGCGGAAGGTGCACTTGCCCGTCGACCTGGGACCGGACCGCAGCGAAGCACGGATGCACGCCAAGACCGTAGGATCCTACGCAGTGCCGTAGGGGACCACACCGCCACTTCCCAGCAAATTAGGGACACTGTTGCTCCTGGGGTATCGGCGAGGACCATTCGAAACCGTCTCCATGAATGTGGGCTACGATCCCGCACACCGTTAGGCCGTCTTCCGCTCACGCCCCAACATCGTGCAGCCCGCCTCCAGTGGTGTCGCGACAGGCATGAATGGAGGGACGAATGGAGACGTGTCATCTTCAGCGATGAGAGTCGCTTCTGCCTTGGTGCCAATGATGGTGGTATGCATGTTTGGCACCGTGCAGGTGAGCGCCACAATAAGGACTGCATACGACCGAGGCACACAGGGACAACACCCGGCATCATGGTGTGGGGAGCGATCTCCTACACTTGCCGTACACCTCTGGTGATCGTCGAGGGGACACTGAATAGTGCACGGTACATCCAAACCATCATCAAACCCATCGTTCTACCATTCCTAGACCGGCAAGGGAACTTGCTGTTCCAACAGGACAATGCCTGTCCGCATGTATCCCGTGCCACCCAACGTGCTCTAGAAGGTGTAAGTCAACTACCCTGGCCAGCAAGATCTCCGGATCTGTCCCCCATTGAGCATGTTTGGGACTGGATGAAGCGTAGTCTCATGCGGTCTACACGATCAGCACGAACGCTGGTCCAACTGAGGTGCCAGGTGGAAATGGCATGGCAAGCCGTTCCACAGGACTACATGCAGCATCTCTACGTTCGTCTCCATGGCAGAATAGCAGCCTGCATTGCTGCGAAAGTTGGATATACACTGTACTAGTGCCGACATTGTGCATGCTCTGTTGCCTGTGTCTATGTGCCTGTGGTTCTCTCAGTGTGATCATGTGATGTATCTGACCCCAGGAATGTGTCAATAAAGTTTCCCCTTCCTGGGACAATGAATTCACGGTGTTCTTATTTCAATTTCCAGGAGTGTATATATGGTCTGGGAAATCAGTAAAGAAAATTCAATGTCTCTTTATATCAATGTGAGTGCTGACGGGTATGATGACGGCACTGGGACTAGGCCTAGCACTATCTGACACTGAACTCCTTGCCTAAATTTGCCTGGCCCGCTCGTTAACTGTATAAAGAAAATGTTGGTTTGGTGATATGTTCATATACATATGGTCTTGGAAATCACTAAGGAAAATTCAATGTTCCTTTACAATCAATATGAGTTGTGATGGTAATGAGGGCGACACTCGGGTCAGACCTACCACAATCTGCCCCTGATCTCCTTGCCACCATCTGCCTGGCCCGCTCGATATATGTATAAAGAAGATGTTGGTTTGCTGATATATATATATATATATATATATATATATATATATATATATATATATATATATATATATATGGTCTGGGAAATCAATAAAGAAATTTCAATGTTCCTTTACAATCAATGTGAGTGGTGACGGGTATTACGGTGGCACTGGGACCAGGCCTAGGACAAATGCCCCTGAACTCCTTGGCTCCATTTGCCAGGCCCACTCGATACATGTACAAAATAATGTAGGGTTGAAGATATGTTTATATACATATGGTCTGGGAAATCATTAAAGAAAATCAATGTTCCTTTAGAAACAATGTGAGTTGTGACGGTAATGAGGGCAACACTCGGACACGCACTAGCACTATCTGCCCCTGAACTCCTTGCCGCCATCTGCCTGGTCAGCTCTATATATGTTTAAAGAAAATGCTGGTTTGGTCATATGTTCATATTCATAAGGTATGGGAAATCAATAAAGATAATTCAAAGTTCTCTTACAATCAATGTGCGTGGAGACGGGTATGACAACGGCACAAGGACCAGGCCTAGCACTATCTACCCATGACCTCCCTGCCACCATCTGCCATGGCCCGCTTGATATATGTATATAGAAAATGTTGGTTTGGTGATATTTTCATATACATATGGTTTGGGAAATCAATAAAGGAAATTCAAAGTTCTTTTACAATCAATGTGAGTGGTGACGTTTATGACAACGGCACTAGGACCAGGATTAGCTTTATCTGCCCCTGAACTCCTTGCCGTCATCTGCCTAGCCCTATCGATAAATGTATAAACAAAATGTTGGTTTGATGATATGTTCATATACATATGGTCTGGCAAATCAATAAATATAATTCAATGTTCCTTTACAGTCAATGTGAGTGGTGACGGTAATGAGGGCGACACTCGAGCCATGCCCAGAACTATCTCCCCTGATCTGCTTGCTGCCATCTGCCTGGACCGCTCGATATATGTAAAAAGAAAATGTTGGTTTGGTGATATGTTCATATACACATGGTCTGGGAAATCAATCAAGAAAATTCAATAGTCCCTTACAATCGATGTGAGTGGTATCAGAAATGAGGGCGACACTTGGACCAGGCCTAGCACTGTCTGCCCCTGATCTCCTTGCCGCCATCTACCTGGCCCACTCGATATATGTATAAAGTAAATGTTGGTTTTGTGATATGTTCATATACATATGGTATGGGAAATCTATAAAGAAAATCCAATGTTCCTTTACAATCAATGTGAGTGCTGACGGGTATGATGGGTGCCCTGGGATCAGGCCTAGCACAATCTGCACCTGAACTCCTTGCAGCCATCTGCCTGGACCGCTCGATAAATGTATAAAGAAAATATTGGTTTGGTGATATGTTCATATACACATGGTCTGGGAAATCAATAAAGAAAATTCAATGTTCCTTTACAATCAATGTGAGTGGTGATGGTATTGAGGGCAACACTCAGACTAGGCCTTGCACTATCTGCCCTTGAACTCCTTGCCTCCATCTGCCTGGCAGCTCGATATATGTATAAAGTAAATGTTGGTTTGGGGATATATTCATATACATATGGTCTGAGAAATCAAGAAAGAAAATTCAATGTTTCTTTATACCAATATGAGTGCTGACAGATACGGCGGCGTCACTAGGACCAGGAATAGCACAATCTACCCCTGAACTTCTTGAAGCCAACAGCCTGGCCGCTCGATATATGTATAAAGTAAATGTTCGTTTGGGGATATGTTCATATACCTATGGTCTGGGAAATCAATAAAGAAAATTCAATGTGCCTTTACAATCAATGTGAGTGGTGACAGGAAAGGGGGCGTCACTCGGTCCAGGCCTAGCACTATCTGCCCCTGAACTCCTTGAAGCCGTCTGCCTGGCCGCTCGGTATATGTATAAAGACAATGTTGGTTCTTTGATATGTTCATATACACATGGTCTCGGAAATCAATAAAGATATTTCAATGTTCCTTTACAAACTATAGGAGTTGGGACGCTAATGAGGGCAACACTCGGACCAGGCCTAGAACTATCTGCCCCTTAACTCCTTGCCACCATCTGCCTGGCCCACTCGATATATGCATAAAGTAAATGTTGGTTTGGGACATGTGCATATATATATGGTCTGGGAAATCAATAAAGGACATTCAATGTCTCTTTATATCTATGTGAGTGCTGACGGGTATGACGGTGGCACTTTGACCAGGTCTATCACTATATGCCTCTGAACTCCTTGCCACCATCTGCCTGGCCCCCTCGATATACGTATAAAGAAAATGTTGGTTTGGTGATATGTTCATATACATATGGTCTAGGAAATCAATAAAGAAAATTAAATGTACCTTTACAATCAATGTGAGTGGTGACGGTAATGAGGGCGACACTCATACACGGCCTAGTACAATCTGCCCCTGAACTGCTTGCCGCCATCTGCCTGGTCCACTCGATATATGTATAAAGAAAATGATGGTTTGGTGATATGTCCATATACATATGTTCTGGGAAATCAATAAAGAAATTTCAATGTTCCTTTACAATCAATGTAAGTGGTGACGGTAATGAGAGAGACACTCGGACCGTGCCCAGAAAAATCTCCCCCTGACTTCTTTGCCGCCAACTGCCTGGCCCGCTCGATATATGTAAAAAAAAAAAAAAATGTTGGTTTGGTTATATGTACATATACATATGGTCTTGGAAATCAATAAAGAATATTCAATGTGCTTTTACAATCGATGTGAGTGGTGACGGTAATGAAGGTGACATTCGGACCAGGCCTAGCACTGTCTGCCCCTGAACTCCTTGCCGCCATCTACCTGGCCCACTCAATATATTTATAAAGAAAATGTTGGTTTGTTGATATGTTCCTATATATATGGTCTGGGAAATCAATAAAGAAAATTCAATTTTCTTTTACAATCAATGTGAGTGGTGACGGGTATGACGACGTCACTAGGACCAGGCTTAACAATATCTGCCCATGAATTCCTTGATGCCATCTGCCTGGCCCGCTCGATATATGTATATAGAAAATGTTGGTTTGGTGATATGTTTATATACATAGGGTCTGGGAAATCAATAAAGAAAATTAAATATTCCTTTACAATCAATGTGAGTAGTGATGGTAATGAGGGCGACACTCTCACATGGACTAGCACTATCTGCCCCTGAACTACTTGCCACTCTCTGCCTGGCCCGCTCGATATATGTATACAAAAAAATGTTGGTTTGGTGATATGTTCATATAAATATGGTCTAGGAAATCAATAAAGAAATTTAATTATTCCTTTACAATCAATGTGAGTGGTGACGGTAATGAGGGGGACAGTCAGACATGGCCTAGCACAATTTGCCCCTGAATTGCTTGCCGCCATCTGCCTGGCCCGATCGATATATGTATAAAGAAAATGTTGGATTGATGATATCCTCATATACATATGGTCTGGGAAATCAATAAGGAAAATTCAATATTAATTTAAAGTAAATGTGGGTGGTGACAGTAGTGAGGGAGACACTTGTACCTGGCCTACCTCAGTTTGCCGCTGAACACCTTGCCGCCATCAGCCAGGTCCGCTCATTAAATGTATAAAAAAAATGTTTGTTTAATGTTATGTTCATATACATATTGTCCTTGAAATCAATAAAGAAAATTCGATGTTCTTTTACAATCAATGTGAGTTGTGACGGTAATGAGGGCGACACTCGGACCATGAGCGGAACTATCTGCCCCTGAACTCCTTGCCACCATCTACCTGGCCCGCTCGATATATGTAAAAAGAAAATGTTGGTTTGGTGATATGTTCACATACATATCGTCTGGGAAATCAATAAAGAAAATTCAATGTTCCTTTAAAATTAATGTCAGTCGTGATGGTAATTAGGGCAACACTCGTACTAGGCCCAGAACTACCTGCCCCTGAATTCCGAGACGCCATCTGCCTGGCCTGCTCGATATATGTATAAAGAGAATGTTGGTTTGGTGATATGTTCATATACATATGGTCTGCGAAATCAATAAAGGAAATTCAATGTTCCTTTACGATCAACGTGAGTGGTGACAGTAATCTGGGCAACACTCGGAGCAGGGCAAGCAATATTTGCCCATGAACTCCATGCTGCAATCTGCCTCTCCCGCTCGATATATGTATTATGATAATGAGGGTTTGGTGATATGTTCATATACATATGATCTGGGAAATCAATAAAGAAAATTCAATGTTCCTTTACAATCAATGTGAGTGCTGACGGTCATGACGGCAGCACTGGGACCAGGCCTAGCACAATCTGCCCCTGAACTCCTTGTTGCCATCTGCCTGGCCCTCTCAATATATGTCTGTGGGTTTGGTGATATGTTCATATTCATATGGTCTGGGAAATCAATAAAGAATATTCAATATTTCTTTACAATATATGTGAGTGGTGACCGTAATGAGGGCGACACTCGGACCCGGCTTAGCACAATCTGCCCCTGAACTCCTTGCCGCCATCTGCCTGCCCCGCTCGATATATGTCACTCCTGGAAATTGAAATAAGAACACCGTGAATTAATTGTCCCAGAAATCGGAAACTTTATTGACACATTCCTGGGGTCAGATACATCACATGATCACACTGACGGAACCACAGGCATATAGACACAGGCAACAGAGCATGCACAATGTCGTCACTGGTACAGTGTATATCCACCTTTCGCAGCAATGCAGGCTGCTATTGTCCCATGGAGACCATCGCTGATATGCTGGATGTAGTCCTGTGGAACGGCTTGCCATGCCATTTCCACCTGGCGCCTCAGTTGGACCAGCGTTTGTGCTGGACGTGCAGACCGCGTGAGACGACGCTTCATCGAGTCCCAAACATGCTCAATGGGGGACAGATCCGGAGATCTTAATGGCCAGGGTAGTTGACTTACATCTTCTAGAGCACGTTGGGTGGCACGGGATACATGCGGCCGTGCACTGTCCTGTTGGAACAGCAAGTTCCTTTGCCAATCTAGAAATGGTAGAACGATGGGTTTGATGATGGTTTGGATGTACCGTGCACTATTCAGTGTCCCCTCGACGATCACCAGAGGTGTACGGCCAGTGTAGGATATCGCTCCCCACACCATGATGCCGGGTGTTGGCCCTGTGTGCCTCGGTCATATGCAGTCCTTATTGTGGCGCTCACCTGCACGGCGCCAAACACGCATACCACCATCATTGGCACCAAGGCAGAAGCGACTCTCATCGCTGAAGACGACACATCTCCATTCGTCCCTCCATTCACGCCTGTCGCGACACCACTGGAGGCGGGCTGCACGATGTTGGGGTGTGAGTGGAAGATGGCCTAACGGTGTTCGGGACCGTAGCGCAGCTTCATGGAGACGGTTGCGAATGGTCCTCGCCGATACCCCAGGAACAACAGTGTCCCTAATTTGCTGGGAAGTGGCGGTGCTGTCCGCTACGGCACTGCATAGGATCCTACGGTCTTGGCGTGCATCCGTGTGTTGCTGCGGTCCGGTCCTAGGTCGACGGGCACGTGCACCTTCCGCCAACCACTGGGAAATCCATAATGAAATTTCAATATTCCTTTACACTCAATGTGAGTGGTGATGGTAATGAGGGCTACACTTAAACCAGGCCTGGCACTATCTGCATCTGAACTCTTTGCAACCATCTGACCGGCCTGCTCGATATATGTATAAAGAAAATGTTGGTTTGGTGATATGGTCTGGGAAATCAATAAAGAAAATTCAATATTCCTTTACAATTAATGTGAGTGGTGACGGTAATGAGGGCGACACTAAGACCAGAACTAGCACTATCTGCCACTGAACTTCTTGCCGCCATCTGCCTGGCCCGCTCGATATTTGTATAAAGGGAATGTTGGTTTGGTTTCATGTTCATGTACATATAGTCTGGGAAATAAGTAAAGAAAATTCACGTGGAATCGGTATAAATACCGCGTCTGCACCTGAGCTCTTCAGTACTTGTGTATTCAACTGATTATTGCCAGTCGTCTCTGGGCCGAAGTATCGTGGTAGAATGTCAGCGGGATCCCGCTGCATACCAGGATATTATTAGAAGAATATGAGTGCTGACGGGTATGACGGCGGCACTGGGACCAGGCCTAGCACTATCTGCCCCTGAACTCCTTGCCGCAATCTGTGTGGCCTGCTCGATATATGTATAAAGAAAATGTTGGTTTGGTGATATGTTCACATACATATGGTCTGGGAAATCAATAAAGAAACATCAATTTTGCTTTACAATCAATGTGAGTGCTGACGGTAATGAGGGCGACACTCAGAACAGTCCTAGCACTATCGCCCCGGAACTCCTTGCCGCAATCTGCCAGGCCCACTCGATATATGTATAAAGAAAATTTTGAATTGGTGATATGTTCATATACATATGGTATGGGAAATCAATATAGAAATTCAAAGGGGCACTGGGAAAAGGCCCAGCACAAACAGCCCCTGACTCCTTGCCGCCATCTGCCTGGCCTACTTGATATATGTATAAAGAGAAAGTTTTCTTTTTATATGTTCATTTACATATGGTTAGGGAAATAGATAAAAAAAATTCAATGTTTCTTTAGAATCAATGTGAGTGTTGATGGGTAAAAGGGGGCACTGGGACAAGGCCTAGCACTGACTCCTTGCCGCCATCTGCCTGGACCACTTGATATATGTATAAAGAGAAAGTTGGTTTTTTTGATATGCTCATTCACATATGGTTTGGGAAATAAATAAAAAAGTTCAATGTTTCTTTAGAATCAATGTGAGTGGTGACGAGTATGAGGGGGCACTCGGACAAGGCCTAGCACTAACTGCTCCTGACTCCTTGCCCCCATCTGCCTGGCCCACTTGATATATGTATAAAGAGAAAGTTTTTTTTATATGTTCATTTACATATGGTTAGGGAAATAAATTATAAAAAAATCAATGTTTCTTTAGAATGAATGTGATTGGTGGCGGGTATGTGGGGGCACTGGGACAAGGCCTAGCACTAACTGATCATGACTCCTTGCCGCCATCTGCCTGGCCCACTTGATATATGTGTAAAAAGAAAGTTGTTTTTTCTATATGTTCATTTACATATGATTTGGGAAATCAATAAAAAAGTTCAATGTTGCTTTTAAATCAATGTGAGTGGTGACAGGTGTGAGGGAGCACTGGGACAAGGCCTAGCGCTAACTGCCCGTGACTCCTTGCTGCCATCTGTCTGGCCCATTTGATATATGTATAAAGAGAAAGTTTGTTTCTTGATATTATCATATACATATGGTTTAGGAAATCAATAAAAAAATTCAATGTTTCTTTAGAATCAATGTGAGTGGTGCCGGGTATGAGAGGCCACTGTTACAAGGCCTAGCACTAATTGCCGCTGACTCCTAGCCGCCATCTGCCGGGCAAACTTGATATATGTATGAAGAGAAAGTTGGTTTTTTTGATATCTTCATATTCATATGGTTTGGGAAATCAATAAAAAAAATCAATGTTTATTTTGAATCTATGTGAGTGGTGACAGGTGTGAGGGGGCACTGGGACAAGGCCTAGCAGTAACTACTCCTAACTCTTTACCGCCATCTGCCTGGCTCACTTGATATATGTGTAAAGAGAAAGTTTTTTTTTATATGTTAATTTACATATGGTTTTGGAAATAAATAGAAAAAATTCAATGTTTGTTTAGAATCAATGTGAGTGGTGACGGGTATGAGTGGGCACTGGGACAAGGCCTAGAACTAAATGCCCCTGACTCCTTGCTGCCATCTGCCTGGCCCATTTGATTATGTATAAAAAGAAAGTTGGTTTTTATATGTTCATTTACATACGGTTTGGGAAATAAATAAAAAAAAAATTCAATGTTTCTTTAGAACCAAAGTGAGTGGTGACGGGTAGGAGGGGGCACTGTGACAAGGCCTAGCACAAACTGCCCCTGACTCCTTGCCACCATGTGCCTGGCCCACTTGATATATGTATAAAGAGAAAGTTGGTTCTTGATATTATCATATACATATGGTTTAGGAAATCAATAAAAAAAAAATCAATTTTTCTTTAGAATTAATGTGAGTGGTGACGAGAATTGGAGGCATTGGGACAAGGCGTAGCCCTAACAGTCCCTGTCCCCTTGCCGCCATCTGACAGGCCCATTTGATTATGTGTAAAAAGAATGTTGGTTTTTATATGTTCATTTACATACAGTTTGGGAAATAAATAAAAAATATTCAATGTTTCTTTAGAACCAAACTGAACGGTGACGGGTATGAGGGGGCACTGTGAAAAGGCCTAGCACAAACTGCCCCTGACTCCTTGAAGCCATCTGCCTGGCCCACTTGATATATGTATAAAGAGAAAGTTGGTTTTTTTTATGTTCATTTGCATATGGTTTTGGAAATCATAAAAAAATTCAATGTTTCTTTAGAATACATGTGAGTGGTGACGGGTATGAGGGGGCACTGGGACAAGGCCTAGCACTATCTGCAAGTGACTCCTAGCCGCCATCTGCCTGGCCCACTTGATATATGTAAAAGAGAAGGTTGGTTTTTTTTGATATGTTCATTTACATACGGTTTGGGAAATAAATAACAAAAAACTAAATATTTCTATAGAATCAATGTGAGTGTTGACGTGTATGAGGGGGCACTGGGACATGGCCTAGCACTAACAGCCCGTGACCCCTTGCCGCCATCTGAATGGCCCATTTGATATATGTTTAAAGAGAAAGTTGGTTTTTGGTATGTTCATTTACATATGGTTTGGGAAATAAATAAAAAAATTCAATGTTTCTTTAGAATCAATGTGAGTTGTGATGTGTATGAGGGGACACTGTGACAAGGCTTAGCACTAACTGCCCCTGAATCCATGCCACGATCTGACTGGCACACATGATATATGTTAAAGAGAAAGTTGGTTTCCTTGATATTTGGATATACAATTGGTTTGTGAAATCAATAAAAAAATTCAATGTTTCTTTAGAATCAATGTGAGTGGTGACGGGTATGAGGGGGCACTGTGACAAAGCCAAGCAAAAGCTGCCCCCTGACTCCTTGCCTCCATTTGCATGGCCCATTTGATATATGTATATAGAGAAAGTTGGTTGTTTTGATATGTTCATTTACATATGGTTTGGGAAATAAATAAACAAAATTCAATGTTTCTTTAGAATCAATGTGAGTGGTGACGGGTATGAGGGGGCACTGGGCCAAGGCCTAGCACTAACTGCACCTGACTCCTTGCCGCCATCTGCCTGTCCCATTTGATATATGTATAAAGAGAAAGGTGCTATTTGATATGTCCATTTACATACGGTTTGGGAAATAAATAAAAAAATGCAATGTTTCTTTAGAATCAATGTGAGTGGTGACGAGTATGAGGGGGCACTGGGACAAGGCCTAGCAATAACTGCACCTTTCACCTTGCCGCCATCTGCCTAGCCCTCTTGATGTATGTATAAAGAGAAAGTTGGTATTTTTAATATTTTCATATACATATGGTTTGGGAAACCAATAAAAAATTCAATGTTTCTTTAGAATCAATGTGAGTGTTGATAATTATGAGGGTGCACTGGGACAAGGCCTAGCACTAACTGCCCCTGACTCCTTGCCGCCATCTGCCTGGACTTCTTGATATGTGTATAAATAGAAACTTGGTTTTTTTGATATGTTCATGAACATATGGTTTGGGAAATCAAAAAAAAAAAAAAAATTCAATGTTTCTTTAGAATCAATGTGAGTGGTGACGGGGATGAGGGAGCATTGGTAGAAGGCCTAGCACTAAAAGCACCTGACATCTTGACGCCATCTGCCTGGCCCATTTCATATATGAATAAAGAGAAAGTTTTTTTTTTTTTATATGTTCATTTACATACGGTTTTGGAAATAAAAAAAATCAATGTTTCGTTAGAATCAATGTGAGTGGTGGCGGGTATTAGGGAACACTGGGACAAGGCCTAGCACTAACTGCCCCTGACTCCTTGCCGCTATCTGCTTGGCCCACTTGATATATGTATAAAGAGAAAGTTATTTTTTTGATATGTTCATGTACATATGGTTTGGGAAATCAATAAAAAAAATTCAATATTTCTTTAGAATCAATGTGAGTGGTGACGGGTATGAGGGGGCACTAGGACAAGGCCTAGCACTAACTGAACCTGACTCCTTGCCGCCATCTGCCTGGCACATTTGATATATGTATAAAGAGAAAGTTGGTTTTTTGATATGTTTATTTACATACGGTTCGGGAAATAAATTAAAAAAAAAAAAACAATGTTTGTTTGTGTGTTTTGTTCATGTGCCTGGCTGCCGGCGCTTTCCCGCTTTGGTAAGTCTTGGAATCTTTGTTTTTAATATATTTTTCCCATGTGGAAGTTTCTTTCTATTTTATTTACATCATCATTAATTTGAACCCAACAATTACGTTTGTTATTGTCTCTGTTGCATTTTGAAATCTTCTCTTTCGTCTTACTTTCTCTTTTCGTTTGTACAAGAAGTTTCACTTTGTATTCATCTTCCATTTTTCCGTAATCTATCATACATTTTATCCTGCATAATTATACTCAATAATACGTAATTTACTTCCAAACCATAACCAAAAATTTTCAACGCTTTCAACATAACCGCTGCTATAAAATTCATTGTTCCAAGTTTACAAACATTTCGTGTAAACTCGTGAATACTATTTCACTGCTTCAGTTCCTTTCACCCATTACACAACCATCTCAGTTTTTTCCAACAACTTTCGTTTTGTTTCCATTCCCGTTTTTTCCACATAACCGATCATTTTAGCAGTTGCCCGCAGGTTTACACGTCATTATTTCTTCATCAAACAATTGTTAGCCTAATTCTCATAACCTGCCAGTACATAACCAGCCCTTTGAATACATTTACACACATATTCTTCGAGATTTTATTCGAAAATGTTTTTCGAATTTTATTTTTTCGGAAATTATTTTTTCGAAACTTTTTTCGAAAAAAAAATATTTTTTTTCGAAATTATCTTGAATTTCCCCACCCTTTAACGTGATCTGGAGACAACATAACTACCAAACCTTTGCACCCATTGTTGTTCAGCAACCTAAGTTCTGCACATGATCAACATAGCTCATCTCAAACCAACACTTTTTCGACTTTTTTCACACCTTTATCTCTCCCTATATAAATCTCTATTTACTTTCACTTTAACCTCATATTACCCTTTTCACCTACTAATACCATGTCAACCTCACAACATCCCTACAACGACCCCATTAAATTTTATTTACATTCCCTCCGCAAACATGCCTTCACCCTAGCCAGATTACGCTCACATATTTTATTTACTCAGGCTTGTCTGACATTTGGCATTACTCCCAAAGGCCTCACACTTAAAGTTCCCATCTCTGGCTGCAATCCTTCTTTCCATCAGTCCTTATACCAGTTCCAAACAGCACAATCCATAGCCCTCACCCGCCTAATCCTTCACCTATACATCGACTCGGCCAATGAACACACCCGTCAACTCCTATCCCAAATCAAAGTCCTCAATCTTTCCTCTCCCACATCCACACCGGCTGTACATAGCATCCTCCTACAGGCCAACCGCAAATTGGAACAACATGCCACCCTCCACCTCAAAAAACTATCCAATCTCCTGGTTTCCCACCTCCGGAAAGGCAACTCACTCACCCTCCACAACCTTTCCAACAAACCTCAACCTCCTCTCATTGCACACAGACCCAGTCTCTCCCATCTACTCAATCTCCCACTTCCAGCTCCACTCCCCCCAAAACCTCAAAATTCTAGTCAACACAATCTGGAACCACAACACCCCAATTCAGTAGTTAACCTTTCCTCCAAGCCCCTCTCCCAATCCGAAACCTCTGTCCTATCCAAAGGCCTCACCTTTAGCCCCACTCCCAGGTTCAACCAAACTGCCCTTGTCAAAGATTTACTGTCCTACACTCGTAGTCTCTGCTGGAAATATCACTTTGCCACGAAGAAAAACAATCCTGATCCCACTCCTAATGATCCAACTCCCCAAGACACTATCCAAATTGAACCCTGCCTGCAACAGTTCCGTCCTCCATCACAGCGGGACCCACCTCCTCTTCCTCAAAATCACCCTCTCCAAACCTTCCAGGAATTTCTCACTTCCAGCCTTGCCTCTCAATCATTCTTGAAAAACCTTAATCCTACTCCCAACATCACCACAGCCAAAGCCCAGGCTATGCGTGATCTGAAAGCTGACCGATCCATCATCATTCTTCCGGCTGACAAGGGTTCCACGACCGTGGTACTTGATCGTCGGGAGTATGTGGCTGATGGACTGCGTCAGCTTTCAGACAACTCTACATACAAAGTTTGCCAAGGTAATCCCATTCCTGATGTCCAGGCGGAGCTTCAAGGAATCCTCAGAACCTTAGGCCCCCTACAAAACAATTCACCTGACTCCATCCAACTCCTCACCCCACCGACACCTCGCAACCCTACCTTCTACCTACTTCCTAAAATTCACAAACCCAAACATCCTGGCCGCCCCATTGTAGCTGGTTACCAAGCCCCCACAGAACGTATCTCTGCCTACGTAGATCAACACCTTCAACCCATTACATGCAGTCTCCCATCCTTCATCAAAGACACCAACCACTTTCTCGAAATCCTGGAATCCGTACCCAGTCTGTTACCCCCAGAAACCATCCTTGTAACCTTTGATGCCACTTCCCTATACACGAATATCACGCACGTCCAGGGCCTCGCTGCAATGGAGCACTTCCTTTCACGCCGATCACCTGCCACCCTACCTAAAACCTCTTTCCTCGTCACCTTAGCCAGCTTCATCCTGACCCACAACTTCTTCACTTTTGAAGGCCAGACATACCAACAATTAAAGGGAACAGCCATGGGCACCAGGATGGCCCCCTCATATGCCAACCTATTCATGGGTCGCTTAGAGGAAGCCTTTTTGGTTACCCAAGCCTGCCAACCCAAAGTTTGTTACAGATTTATTGATGACATCTTCATGATCTGGACTCACAGTGAAGAACAACTCCAGAATTTCCTCTCCAACCTCAACTCCTTTGGTTCCATCAGATTCACCTGGTCCTACTCCCAATCCCATGCCACTTTCCTAGACGTTGACCTCCATCTGTCCAATGGCCAGCTGCACACATCCGTCCACATCAAACCCACCAACAAGCATCAGTACCTCCATTATGACAGCTGCCAACCATTCCATATCAAACGGTCCCTTCCCTACAGCCTAGGCCTTCGTGGCAAACGAATCTGCTCCAGTCCTGAATCCCTCGACCATTACACCAACAACCTGAAAACAGCTTTCGCATCCCGCAACTACCCTCCCAACCTGGTACAGAAGCAGATAACCAGAGCCACTTCCTCATCAACTCAAACCCAGAACCTCTCACAGAAGAACCCCAAAAGTGCCCCACTTGTGACAGAATACTTCCCGGGACTGGATCAGACCTTGAATGTGGCTCTCAAGCAGGGATACGACTTCCTAAAATCCTGCCACAAAATGAGATCCATCCTTCATGAAATCCTCCCCACTCCACCAAGAGTGTCTTTCCGCCGTCCACCTAACCTTCGTAACCTCTTGGTTCATCCCTATGAAATCCCCAAACCACCTTCCCTACCCTCTGGCTCCTACCCTTGCAATCGCCCATGTGTAAAACCTGTCCCATGCACCCTCCCACCACCACCTACTCCAGTCCTGTAACCCGGAAGGTGTACACGATCAAAGGGAGAGCCACGTGTGAAAGCACCCAAATGATTTACCAACTGACTTGCTGCAGTGTGACGCTTTCTATGTGGGAATGACCAGCATCAAACTGTCCATTCGCATGAATGGACACAGGCAGACAGTGTTTGTTGGTAATGAGGATCACCCTGTGGCTAAACATGCCTTGATGCACGGCCAGCACATCTTGGCACAGTGTTACACCGTCGGAGTTATCTGGATACTTCCCACCAACACCAACCTATCCGAACTCCAGAGATGGGAACTCGCCCTTCAGTATATCCTCTCTTCTTGATATCCGCCAGGCCTCAACCTCCACTAATTTCAAGTTGCCGCCGCTTATACCTCACCTGTCTTTCAACAACTTCTTTGCCTCTGTACTTCCGCCTCGACTGACATCTCTGCCATTACTCTTTGCCTTTAAATATGTCTGCTTGTATCTGTGTATGTGCGGATGGATATATGTGTGTGTATGTGTGTGTGAGTGTACACCTGTCCTTTTTTTTCCCCTACGGGAAGTCTTTCCGCTCCCGGGATTGGAATGACTCCTTACCCTCTCCCTTAAAACCCACATCCTTTCGTCTTTCCCTCTCATTCCTGAAGAAGCAACCATCGGTTGCGAAAGCTAGTAATTCTGTGTGTGTGTTTGTGTGTTTATTTCATGATAAAGTTGGTTCTTTTGATATGTTCATTTACATATGGTTTGGGAAATAAATAAACAAAATTCAATATTTCTTTAGAACCAATGTGAGTGGTGATGCGTATGAGGGGGGCACTGGGACAAATCCTAGCACTAACTGACCCTGACTCCTTGCCGGAATCTGCCTGGCCCACTTGATATATGTATAAAGAGAAAGTTGGTTTTCTTGATATTTTCATATACATATGGTTTGGGAAATCAATAAAAAAAATTCAATGTATCTTTAGAATCAATGTAAGTGGTATCGAGTATGAGGGGGCACAGGGACAAGGCCTAGCACTAACTGCCCCTGACTCCTTGCCGTCATCTTGATGGCCAACTTGATATATGTATAAAGAGAAAGTTGGTTTATTGATATGTTCATAAACATATGGTTTGGGAAATCAATAAAAAAATTCAATGTTTCTTTAGAATCAATGTGAGTTGTTACGTGTATGAGGGCTCACTGGGACAAGGCCTAGCACTAACTGCCCCTGAAGTCATGCCGCCATCTACCTGGCACACTTGATGTATATATAAAGAGAAAGTTGGTTTCATTGATATTTTCATGTACATATGGTTTAAGAAATCAATAAAAAGTTTAATGTTTCTTTAGAATCAATGTAAGTGGTGACCGGTATGAGGGGCACTGGGAAAAGGCCTAGCACTAACTGCCTGTGACTCATTGCCGGCATCTGCCTGGCCCATTTGATATATGTATAAGGAGAAAGTCGGTTTTTTATATGTTCATTTACATATGGTCAGGGAAATAAATAAAAAAAATCATTGTTTCTTTAGATTCAATGTGAGTGGTGACTGGTATTGGGGGGCACTGAGTCAAGGCCTAGCACTAACTGATCCTGACTCCTTGCCGCCATCTGCCTAGCCCACTTGATATATATATAAACAGAATGTTTGTGTTTTTGATATTTTCATATACATATGGTTTTGGGAAATCAATAAAGAATATTCAATGTTTCTTTAGAATCAATGTGATTGGTGACGGGTATGAGGGGGCACTGTGATAAAAACTAGCACTAACTGCCCCTGACTCCTTGCCGCCATCTGCCTGGCCCATTTGATATATGTAAAAGGAGAAAGTTGTTTTTTATATGTTCATATAGATATGGTTTGGGAAATAAATAAAAAAAATTCAATGTATCTTTAGAATCAATGTGAGTGGTGACGGGTATGAGGGGGCACTGGGACAAGGCCTAGAACTAACTGCTCCTGACTCCTTGCTACCATCTGCCTGGCACATTTGATATATGTATAAAAAATAGAAAGTTGGTTTTTTTTATATGCTCATTTACATATGGTTAGGGAAATAAATAAGAAAAAATCAATGTTTCGTTAGGATCTATTAGAGTGGTGATAGGTATGAAGGGGCACTGGGACAAGGCCTAGCACTAACTGCCCCTGACTCCTTGCCGCAATCTGCCTGGCCTACTTGGTATATGTATAAAGAGAACGTTGGTTTCCTTGATATTTTCATATAGATATGGTTTGGGAAATCAATAAAAAATTTAATGTTTCTTTAGAATCAATGTGAGTGGTGACGTGTATAAGGGGGCACTGCGACAAGGCTTAGCAAAAACTGCCCATGACTCATTGCCGCCATCTGCCTGGCCCACTTGATATATGTATAAAGAGAAAGTTGGTTTTTTAAAAATATTCATATACATATGCTATGGGAAATCAATAAAAAAATTCAATGTTTCTTCAGAATCAATGTTAGTGTGACGGGTACGAAGGTGCGCTGGGACAAGGCCTAGCACTAAAAGCCCCTGACACCTTGCCGCCATATGCCTGGCCCATTTCATATATATATAAATAGAAAGTTGGTTTTTTTATATGTTAATTTCACATATGGTTTGGGAAATAAATAAAAAAAATTCAATGTTTCATTAGAATCAATGTGAGTGGTGACGGGTATGAGGGAGCATTGGGACAAGGCCTAGCACTAAAAGCCCCTGACATCTTGCCGCCATATGCCTGGCCCATTTCATATATGTATAAATAGAAAGTTGGTTTTTTTGATACGTTAATTTCACATATGGTTTGGGAAATAAATAAAAAAAATTCAATGTTTCATTAGAATCAATGTGAGTGGTGACGGGTATAAGTGGGCACTGGGACAGGGCCTAGCACTAACTTCCCCTGTCTTCTTGATGCCATCTGCCTGGCCCATTTCATATATGAATAAAGAGAATGTTTTTTTTAATATGTTCATTTACATATGGTTTGGGAAATAAATAAAAAAATTCAATGTTTCTTTAGAATCAATGTGAGTGGTGACGGGTGTGAGGGGGCACTGGGACAAGGCCTAGTACTAACTGCAGCTGACTCTCTGCCACAAACTGCCTGGCCCTCTTGATATATGTATAAAGAGAAAGTTGGTATTTTTAATAATTTCATATACATATGGTTTGGGAAATAAATAAAAAAATTCAATGTTTCTTTAGAATCAATGTGAGTGGTGACGGGTATGAGGGGCACTGTGACAAGGCCTAGCACTAACTGCTCCTGATTCCTTGTCGCCATCTGCATGGCTCATTTGACATATGTATAAAGAGAAAGTTGGTTTATTTGATATTTTCATATACATATGGTTAGGGAAATCAATAAAAAAAATGCGAAGTTTCTTTAGAATCAATGTGTTTGGTAACGTGTATGAGGGGGCACTGGGACAAAGTCTAGCACTAACTGCCCCTGACTCCTTGCCGCCATCTGCCTGGAACACTTGCTATATGAATAGAGAGAAAGTTGGTGTTTTGATATTTTCATATACATATGGTTTGGGAAATCAATAAAAAACATTCAATGTTTCTTTAGATTCAATGTAAGTGGTAACAAGTATGGGGGGCACAGGGAGAAGGCCTAGCACTAACTGCCCGTGACTCGTTGCCACCATCTGCCTGGCCCATTTGATATATGTATAAAGAGAAAGTTGGTATTTTTGATATTTTCATATTCATATGTTTTGGGAAATCAATAAAAAAAATTCAATGTTTCTTTAGAATCAATGTGTGTGGTAACGGGTATGAGGGGGCCCTGGGACAAAGTCTAGCACTAACTGCCCCTGACTCCTTGCCGCCATCTGCCTGGAACACTTGATATATGTATAGAGAGAAAGTTGGTGTTTTGATATTTTCATATACATATGGTTAGGGAAATCAATAAAAAAAATGCGAAGTTTCTTTAGAATCAATGTGTGTGGTAACGTGTATGAGGGGGCACTGGGACAAAGTCTAGCACTAACTGCCCCTGACTCCTTGCAGCCATCTGCCTGGAACACTTGCTATATGAATAGAGAGAAAGTTGGTGTTTTGATATTTTCATATACATATGGTTTGGGAAATCAATAAAAAACATTCAATGTTTCTTTAGATTCAATGTAAGTGGTAACAAGTATGGGGGGCACAGGGAGAAGGCCTAGCACTAACTGCCCGTGACTCGTTGCCACCATCTGCCTGGCCCATTTGATATATGTATAAAGAGAAAGTTGGTATTTTTGATATTTTCATATACATATGTTTTGGGAAATCAATAAAAAAAATTCAATGTTTCTTTAGAATCAATGTGTGTGGTAACGGGTATGAGGGGGCCCTGGGACAAAGTCTAGCACTAACTGCCCCTGACTCCTTGCCGCCATCTGCCTGGAACACTTGATATATGTATAGAGAGAAAGTTGGTGTTTTGATATTTTCATATACATATGGTTTGGGAAATCAATAAAAAAAATGCAATGTTTCTTTTGTACAATGTGAGTGGAGACAGGTATGAGGGGCACTGGGACATGGTGTATCACTAGCTGCCCGTGACTCCTTGCCGCCATCTGCCTAGCCCATTTGATATAAATATAAAGAGAAAGTTTGTTTTCTTGATATGTTCATATACATATGTTTTGGAAAATAAATAAAAGAAAATCAATGTTTCTTTAGAATCAATGTGAGTGGTGACGGGTATGGGGGGGCACCGGGTCAAGGACTAGCACTAACTGCAGCTGACTCTCTGCCACGAACTGCCTGGCCCTCTTCATATATGTATAAAGAGAAAGTTGGTATTTTTAATAATTTCATATAGATATGGTTTGGGAAAAAAATAAAAAAAATTCAATGTTTCTTTAGAATCAATGTGAGTGGTGACGGGTATGAGGGGGCACTGGTACAAGGCCTAGCACTAACTACCCCTGACTCCTTGCCGCTATCTGCCTGGCCCATTTGATATATGTAGAAAGAGAATGTATTTTTTTATATGTTCATATACACATGCTTTGGGAAAAAAAAATTCAATGTTTCTTCATAATCAATGTGAGTAGCAACGGGTATGAGGGTGCACTGGGACAAGGCCTAGCACTAACTGCCCCTGCCTCCTTGATGCCATCTGCCTGGCCCATTTCATATATGAATAAAGCGAAAGTTATTTTTTTAATATGTTCATTTACATATGGTTTGGGAAATAAATAAAAAAAAATCAATGTTTCTTTAGAATCAATGTGAGTAATGACGGGTATGAAGGGGCACTGGGACAAGGCCTAGCACTAACTGCCCCTGACTCCTTGCTGCTATCTGCCTGGCCCATTTGATATATGTATAAATAGAGTGTTAGTATTTTTGATATTTTCATATACATATGGTTTCAGAAATCAAAAAGAAATTCAATATTTCTTTAGAATCAATGTGAGTGGTGATGGGTGTGAGGGGCACTGTGACAAGGCCTAGCACTAACTGCTCCTGATTCCTTGTCGCCATCTGCGTGGATCATTAGATATATGTATAAAGAGAAAGTTGGTTTATTTGATATTTTCGTATACATATGGTTTGGGAAATCAATTAAAAAAATGCAAAGTTTCTTTAGAATCAATGTGTGTGGTAACGGGTATGAGGGGGCACTGGGACAAGGTCTAGCACTAACTGCCCCTGACTCCTTGCCACCATCTGCCAGGAACACTTGATATATGTATAGAGAGAAACTTGGTGTTTTGATATTTTCATATACATATGGTTTGGGAAATCAATAAAAAAATTCAATGTTTCTTTAGAATCAATGTGAGTGGTGATGGGTATGAGAAGGCACTGGGACATGGCCTAGCACTAACTGCTCCTGATTCTTGTCGCCATCTGCGTGGCTCATTTGATATATGTATAGAGAGAAAGTTAGTGTTTTGATATTTTCATATAGATATGGTTTGGGAAATCAATTAAAGAAATTCAATATTTCTTTAGAATCATTGTGAGTGGTGACGGGTATGAGGGGGCACTGTGACAAGGCCTAGCAAAAACTGCCCCTGACTCGTTGCCGCCATCTGTCTGGCCCACTTTATATATGTATAAAGAGAAAGTTTTTTTTTATATGTTTATTTACATATGGTTTGGAAAATCAATTAAAAAAATTCAACGTTTCTTTAGAATCAATGTGAGTGGTGACGGGTATAAGGGGGCACTCAGACAAGGCCTCGGACTATCTGCCCCTGACTCCTTGCCGCCATCTGCCTGGCCCATTTGATATATGTATAAAGAGAAAGTTGGCTTTCTTGATATGCTCATTTATATATGGTTTGTGTAATAAATAAAAAAAAATTCAATGTTTCTTTAGAATCAATGTGAGTGGTGACGGGTATGAGGGGGCACTCGGATAAGCCCTAGCACTAACTGCCCCTGACTCCTTGCCGCCATCTGCCTGTCCCACTTGATATTTGTATAAAGAGAAAGTTGGTTTGGTGATATGTTCATATACATATGGTCTGGGAAATCATCATAAAATTCAATGTTCCTCTACAATCAATGTGAGTGGTGACGAGTATGAGGGCGGCACTAGGACAAGGCCCAGCCCTAACTGCGGCTGACTCATTGCCGCCATCAGCTTGGTCCGCTTGATATATGTATATGGAGAATGGTGGTTTGGTGATATGTTCATATACATATGGTCTTGGAAATCAATAAAAAAATTCAATGTTCCTTTACAATCAATGTGAGTAGTGACGGATATGAAGAAGTCACTGGGAAAAGGCTTAGCCCTAGCTGCCCCGGTCTCCTTGCCGCCATTTCCTGGCCCGCTTGACATATTTATATAGGGAAAGTTGATTTGGTGATATGTTCATAAACATATGGTCTGAGAAATCAATAAAAAAATTCAATGTTCATTTACAATCAATGTGAGTAGTGACGGATATAAGGGCAGAACTGGGACAAGGATTAGCACTAACTGCCCCTGACCACTTGCTGCCATCTGCCTGGCCTGCTTGATGTATGTGTAAGGAGAATGTTAGTTTGGTAATATGTTTATGTAGATATGGTCTGGGAAAGCAAATAAAAAATTCAATGTTCCTTTAAAATCAATGTTAGTGGTGACGGGTATGGGCGCGGCACTTGCACAAGACCTAGCACTAACTGCCCCTGACTCCTTGCAATTATCTGTTGGCCACCTTGATATATCTATAAAGAGAAAGCTCGTTTGGTGGTATGTTCATATACATATGGTCTGGGATATCAATAAAAAATATTCAATGTTCCTTTACAATCAATGTGAGTGGTGAAAGGTATGAATGCGGCCCTGGGACAAGGCCTAGCACTAACTACCATTGACTCCTTGCCCTTATCTGCCTGGCTCGCTTGATATATGTATAAAGAGAAAGTTGCTTAGATGATATGTTCATATACACTCCTGGAAATTGAAATAAGAACACCGTGAATTCATTGTCCCAGGAAGGGGAAACTTTATTGACACATTCCTGGGGTCAGATACATCACATGATCACACTGACATAACCACAGGCACATAGACACAGGCAACAGAGCATGCACAATTTTGGCACTAGTACAGTGTATATCCACGTTTTGCAGCAATGCAGGCTGCTATTCTCCCATGGAGACAATCGTAGAGTCGTTGGATGTAGTCCTGTGGAGTGGCTTACCATGCCATTTCCACCTGGCGCCTCAGTTGGACCAGCGTTCATGCTGGACGTGCAGACCGCGTGAGACGACGCTTCATCCAGTCCCAAACATGCTCAATGGGGGACAGATCCGGAGATCTTACTGGCCAGGGTAGTTGACTTACACCTTCTAGATCACGTTGGGAGGCACGGGATACATGCGGACGTGCATTGTCCTGTTGGAACAGCAAGTTCCCTTGCCGGTCTAGGAATGGTAGAACGATGGGTTTGATGACGGTTTGGATGTACCGTGCATTATTCAGTGTCCCCTCGACGATCACCAGAGGTGTACGGCCAGTGTAGGAGATCGCTCCCCACACCATGATGCCAGGTGTTGGCCCTGTGTGCTTCGGTCATAAGCAGTGCTGATTGTGGCGCTCACCTGCACGGCGCCAAACACGCATACGACCATCATTGGCACCAAGGCAGAAGCGACTTTCACTGCAGAAGACGACACGTCTCCATTCGTCCCTCCATTCACGCCTGTCGCGACACCACTGGAGGCCGGCTGCACAATGTTGGGGCGTGAGCGGAAGACGGCCTAACGGTGTGCGGGACCATAGCCCAGCTTCATGGAGACGGTTGCGAATGGTCCTCGCCCATACCCCATGAGCAACTTGTCCCTAATTTGCTGGGAAGTGGCGGTGTGGTCCCCTACGGCACTGCATAGGATCCTACAGTCTTGGCGTGCATCCCTGCGTCACTGCGGTCCGGTCCCAGGTCGACGGGCACGTGCACCTTCTGCCGACCACTGGCGACAACATCGATGTACCGTGGAGACCTCACGCCCCACGTGTTGAGCATTTCGGCGGAACGTCCACCCGGCCTCCCGTATGCCCACTAAACGCCCTTGCTCAAAGTCCGTCAACTGCACATACGGTTCACGTCCACGCTGTCACGGCATCCTACCAGTGTTAAAGACTGTGATGGAGCTCCGTATGCCATGGCAAACTGGCTGACACTGACGGCAGCGGTGCACAAATGCTGCGCAGCTAGCGCCATTCGACGGCCCACACCGCGGTTCCTGGTGTGTCCGGTGTGCCGTGCGTATGATCATTGCTTGTACAGCCCTCTCGCAGTGTGCGGAGCAAGTATGGTGGGTCTGACACACCGGTGTCAATGTGTTCTTTTTTCCATTTCCAGGAGTGTACATATCATCTGGGAAATCATAAGAAAGTTCAGTGTTCCTTTACAATCAAAGTGAGTGGTGATGTGTCTGAGGGCGGCACTGGGAGAAGGCGTAGCACTAACTGCTCCTGACTCCTTGCCATTATCTGCCGGGCCTGCTTGATATATGTATAAAGGGAAAGTTGGTTAGGTGTTATATACATGTGGTCTGGGAAATCAATAAGAAAATTCAATTTTCCTTTACAATCAATGTCAGTGGTGATGTGTCTGAGGGCGGCACTGGGACAAGGCTTAGCAATAACTGCCCGCGTCTCCTTCCCGCCATCTGCCTTGCCCGCTTGATATATGTATAAAAAGAAAGTTATTTTGGTGATATGTTCATATACATATGGTCTGGGAAATCAACAAAAAAATTTCAATGTTCTTTTACAATCAATTTGAGTGGTGAGTGGTATGAGGGCGGCACTGGGACAATGCCTAGCACTGCCCCTGACTCTCATCGCTATCTGCCCGCTTGATATATGTATAAAGGGAAAGTTGGTTTGGTGATATGTGCATATACATATGGTCAGGGAAATCAATAAAAAAGGTTCCTTGTTAATATACAATCCATGAGAGTGGTGTCGGATATGAGGGCGGCACTGATACAAGGCCTAGCACTAATGGCCGCTGACTCCTTGCCCCCATCTGCCTGGCCCACTTGATATATTTATAAAGATAAAGTTGGTTTTCTGATAAGTTCATATACTTATGGTATGGGGAATCAATAAAAAAATTCAATGTTGCTTTACAGTCAATGTGAGTGGTGACGGGTATGAGGGCGGCACTTGCACAAGGCCTAGCACTAACTGAACCTGATCCATTGCCGCCATCTGCCTGGAACGCTTGTTATATGTATAAAGAGGAAGTTGGTTTGGTGATATGTTCATATTCACATGGTGTGGGAAATCAATAAAAAAAATCAATGTTCCTTAGCAATCAATGTGAGTGGTGACGGGTATGAGGGCAGCACTGAGACAAGACCTAGCCCCAACTGCCACTGAATAATTGCAATTATCTGCCTGGCCTTCTTGATATATGTATAAAGAGAAAGTTGTTTTGGTGATATGTTCAAATACATATGGTCTGCAAAATTAATGAAAAAATTCAGTGTTCCTTTACAATTAATGTGAGTGGTGATAAGTATGAGAGTGGCACTGGGACGAGAACTAGCACTAACTGCCCCTGACTCCTTGCAATTATCTGCCTGGCCTGCTTGATACATCTATAAAGAGAAAGTTGGTTTGGTGATATGTTCATATACGTACGGGCTGGGAAATCAATAAAAAAAATTCAGTGTTCCTTTACAATCAATGCAAGTGGTGGTGGGTATGAGGGCCACACTGGGACAAGGCCTAGCTCTAACTGCTTCAGACTCCCTGGCGTTATGTGATTGGCCAGCTTGTTACATGTATAAAGAGAAAGCTGGTTTGGTGATATGTTCATATACATATGGTCTGGGAGAGCAATAATAAGAAATCAATAAAAAGAAATCAATGTTCCTTTACGATCAATAAGAGTGGTGATGGGTATGAGGGCCAAACTTGGACAAGACCTAGCACTAACTGCACCTGACTCCTTACCGCCATCTGCCAGGCCTGCTTGGTGTATGTATAAAGAGAATGCTGGTCTGGTGATATGTTCATATACATATGGTCTGGGAAATCAATAAAAAGCAATCAATGTTCCTTTACAATCAATGTGAGTTGTGACGGGTGTGAGGGCGGCACTGGTACAAGGCCTAGTACTAACTACCCTTTACTGCTTACAATTATCTGCCTGGACCGCATGATATAAGTAAAAAGAGAAAGTAGGTTTGGTGATATGTTCATATACATACAATCTGGGAAATCAATAAAAAAAATTCAATGTTCCTTTACAATCAATGTGAGTGGTGATGTGTATGAGGGCGTCACTGGGACAAGGCCTAGCACTAACTACTGCTGACACCTTGCCGCCATCTGCCTGGTCTGTTTGATATATGTATAAAGAGAAATTTATTTTTTTTGATATGTTCATATACACATTCTGTGGGAAATCAAAAGAAAAAATCAATGTTCCTTTACAATCAATGAGAGTGGTGGCGGGTAACAGAGTGGCACTGGGACAAGGCCTAGCACTTTCTGCCCCTGACTCCTTGCCACCATCTGCCTGGCCCTCTAGATATATGTATAAAGAGAAAGTCTGTTTGCTAATATGTTCATATACATATGGTCTGGGAAACCAATAAAAAAAATCAATTTCCCTTTACAATCAATGTGAGTGGTGACGGGTATGAGGGCAGCACTGTGAAAATGCCCTGCCCTAACCGCTGCTGACTGCTTGCAGCCATCTGCCTGGATCGTTTGATATATGTATAAAGAGAGAGTTGGTTTGGTGATATGTTCATATACATATTGTCTGGGAAATCAACAAAAAAATTCTATGTCCCTTAACAATCATGTGAGTGGTGACGGGTATGAGGGCGGCACTGGGACAAGGCCTAGCACTAACTGCCCTTGACTCTTATCGTTATCTGCCAACTTGATATATGTATAAAGAGAGAGTTGGTTTGGTGATATGTTCATATACATATTGTCTGGGAAATCAATAAAAAAATTCAATGTTCCTTTACACTCATGTGAGTGGTGACGGGTATGAGGGCGGCACTGGGAAAAGGCCTTGCACTAACGGCCGCTGACTCCTTGCCATCATCTGTTTGGCCAGCTTGATATATGTATAAAGAGAAAGTAGGTTTGGTGAAATTTTCATATCCATATGGTCTGGGAAATAAAAAAAAAAAATATTTCAATGTTCTTGTACAATCAATGTGAATGGTGACGGGTATGAGGGCGACACTGAGACAAGGCACAGCACTAACTGCCCCTGACAACTTGCCGCAATATGACTCGCCTGCTTGTTACCTGAAATAGGAAGGGAGGAGCCAAAAACAGGAGTAGTTGAAAGTAGGGTGCAGCAGACTACTAAAATTGGTAACAGCATTAGGTCGGGAAAATCTAGTAATAGGAATAGAAAAGTCTTGCTGCTAGGTAGCAGTCATGGGAGGGGTGTAGGCCAACTAGTGCAGGAGAAATTAGGAGCAGATTACCAGGTCACAAGTTTGTTTAAGCCAAGTGCTAGGCTTAGCCAGGTGATAGAAAACATAGGACCACTCTGTAGGGACTTTGACAAGAATGATGAGGTGATAGTAATAGGTGGGGCAGGAAACAGCCTGGCTAAGGATAGGAATTATGATATTAAGAGTGACCTGGATCAAATAGGAGCTGCAACAGGATGTAAGGATGTGGGTTTTGTTGAGGTATTGCAGCGTTATGATCAGCCCCTCGGTTAACCCTTCTGTGTGGCGAGTTCACAGAGAGTTGAGCGAGAAGCTGCTGGACGGTGCAAAGACACACATTTATACAGTGCCTGTTGGTAGCATTGGGAGATGGGGATACACTCGACATGGCCTGCACCTAAATAGTCTAGGGAAGGATAGATTAGCTGATTTAATTGTAGGTCGTCTAAAGGGGGCAAAACCCCTGTGACCCGAAAGGGCACAGGGGCACCTTTTTTAGGTTGAACAAGATGTCCAGACAGACAGCTCTTAAAGGTGAAAAAAATAAATGGTTTGAATAAAGGTAGAGGAAACAGTTGTGTTAATATATTTCACCAAAATATCAAGGGATTAAGGAACAAAATAGACGAACTAATAATTTGTTTTGAGAATATAAAAAATAGAACAGAAGTTGATGTACTGTGCCTGTCTGAACATCATATAACTACACAAATGGAAAATGTAAATATTAATGGGTATAAACTAGCAACTTATTTTTGTAGAGACAATATGGAGAAAGGAGGAGCTGCCATTTATGTTAAGGGGGAACATTATGTTTTTAAAACATAGAGACCGCAAAATTCTGTGTAGAACAGCACACTGAAGTATGCGCTTGTGAGCTTAAATTGGACAGTGGTAAATTCATAATTGTGACTGTGTATAGGTCCCCACTTGGAAATTTTCAAATGTTTATTAAAAACCTAGATCTCTTGCTGCATTATCTGTCAGAAAAGGGAAAACACATTATCATTTGTAGAGATTTTAACGTAGATTTTCTTAAACACTCAAGCAAGAAGAACGACCTTGAATTATTACTTTGCTCTTACAATCTGACATCAGTCATTGATTTTCCTACTCGTATTGTACAAGACAGTATTTATTTATTTAGTAGCACCCTGATAGATAACATTTTCATAGACCAAGATAAATTAAAAGAAGTAAGCAACTATCCTATTAAGAACGGGCTTTCTGATCACAATGCACAGCTACTTTCAATTCATGACTTTGCTCCATACAGTAATGTGAAAAAAACAAACAAAATAATACGCCCAATTAACCATATAACAATTCATCAATTAAGGAAAGGTTGAAAATGGTAGACTGGGAGGATGTTTATCGGGAACCTGATGCAAATGTTAAATTTAACTTATTCCATGATAAACTTGTGGGTATATTTGAAAACAGTTTTCCTAAGATATTAGGGAATACTAATTCAAATAAACTTGATAAAAAACCATGGCTGACTAAAGGGATTAAAATTTCTTGTAGCCGGAAATGGGAACTATACCAAGACACTAGAATAAATCGAGATGAAGAAAAGCTCAAGCATTATAGAAATATTGTAATATATTAAGAAAAGTTATAAAAAAAATCCAGAAGTATGTGTATCAAGTCTGAGATTAGCACCTCTGATGACAAAGTTAAAACAATATGGAATATAGTTAAAAGGGAAACAAGGCAATTAAGGTCACAGGACAACAGTATTACCGTTAAGCACAATGAAAAGCTTATAAATGAAAAATCACAGGTTGAAAATATTTTTGATAATCATTTTACAAATGTAGCAGAATATATAGGCACCAGCTGCTCACCAGATAGGGCAGAACTCTATATGAAAGAGGCATTCCCGGTGCAAACAAATGAAATTGAAATCCTACCCACCTCACCATCTGAAATTAAGAAAATAATAAATTCACTTAAGAATAAAAACTCACATGGAACTGATGGTATCTCCAATAGAATACTAAAATCTTGTCCACACCTGATAAGTCGAGTTCTTAGCCACATATGTAATAGCTTTTTGAATCAGGGAATATTTCCTGACAGATTTAAATATGCCATAGTTAAACCCTTGTATAAAAAAGGTGACAAGACAGACGTCAACAATTACCATCCTATTTCACTTCTGACATCCTTCTCAAAAGTGTTTGAAAAAGTAATGTAGTCAAGAGTAACTTTACACATTAGTGGGAATAATGTTTTAACAAAATGTCAGTTCGGTTTTCAGAAAGGTGTTTCAACAGATAGTGCTATACACACTTTCACTGATCAAATTTTAAATGCTCTGGATAGTAGAACATCACCAATTGGGATTTTCTGTGATCTCTCTAAGGCTTTTGATTGTGTGGATCATGAAATCCTCTTAGGTAAGCTGAAGTACTATGGAATGAATGGTTCAGTACACAGATGGTTCACTTCATATTTAACTGGTAGAATGCAGAAGGTTGAAACAGTAAACCCACATAGTACACAAAGGGCATCAGATCATTCAGACTGGGGATGTATCAAGAATGGGGTACCAAAAGGTTCTGTCTTGGGGCCTTGATTGTTTTTAATATATATTAATGACTTGCCTAATTATATTCATGAAGATGCCAACTTGGTTCTCTTTGCAGATGACACAAGTATTGTAATCAAGCCTAAAAAGCAAGAATCAGCTGAGGAAAATGCAAATAATGTTTTTCAAAGAGTTATTAGGTGGTTTTCCGCAAATGGACTTTCATTGAACTTTGAAAAAACACTGTACATACTGTTCAGTACAGGGAAAGGCATAACACCGGAAATAAATATAGAGTGTGGGGGAAAATCTTTAGCTAAAGCAAATTGTTCAAAATTTCTGGGTGTCTGTATTGATCAGAATTTAAACTGGAAGACACACATTGACAATCTACTGAAACGATTGAGCTCAGCTACCTATGCTGTTAGTGTCATAGCAAATTTTGGAGACAAGCACATCAGTAAGTTAGCTTACCATGCATATTTTCATTCGTTGCTTTCTTACGGAATCATCTTTTGGGGCAATTCATCACTAAGAAAGAAGGTAGTTATTGCACAAAGATGTGTTATCAGACTAATGTCTGGGGATCATCCAAGATCATCTTGTAGACAATTATTTAAAGAATTAGGGATATTGCCAGTAGCTTCACATTATATATACAGCCTAATGAAATTTGTTGTTAGTAACCCAGATCACTTCAGAATTTATAGCACAGTCCACAGCTACAATACTAGGAGACAGGGTGACCTTCACTACCGTTCATTGAATTTGACATTGGCACAGAAGGGGGTGAATTATACTGCCACAAACATTTTTGGTCAATTGCCAAACAATATCAAAAGTCTGACAGACAACCAATCGGCATTCAAAAGTAAGTTAAGGAAATTCCTGAATGACAACTCCTTCTACTCCATAGATGAATTTTTAGACATAGGCGAAAGAAATACAGTAAGCATTAACAATTGTACCGTATATAAGACTAACAATGATTATTTGGGATAAATGAATCTTGTGTACTTTGACACATTCCACATCATTATGAAAGAATCGTGTTCATGATCCATGGAACAATTAATATAACTAACTAACTAACTAACTAACACCTTTTCATCCTTCACCTTATTTACTCTTAGTGCCTTTTTATTATTTGGTAACTTAATGGGAAAGGACATCTTAGCATATACAGAAAGAGTAGATATGAGTTCTTCCACCTTTCTATCTATTGCATGTTCTTGATAAACCTGCAACCAATTACTTTTAGCAGTATAAGACTTAAACATACTCAGATTATAATAATTGACCACACATACTTTCTTTGCTGCCATGTGCACTGAATCAGTGTTACAATTTCGTGTTATATCTGTTCTAAGAAGTAGTGGCCAGTGGTCAGATACCCAGGTCTTAATTACCTCTGACTTGAGTTGCATTAACTCATTTGATACAAATATATTGCCAATACAGGTACCAGTACCTTTATAATGTGGCCTTGTTATTTCTGTGGTTGTAATATAAAGACCAAAAGAATTTAATAAATTATTTACAAATGAGTTATAGATAGTGGGCAACTGAAAATTCAAATTGAAATCTCCATAGATTAGTATCCTACACTTATACTTACAGACTGTCTCACATAAAGACACTAACTTGTTAACAAAATCATCTGTTGACTTGCCTCCCGTCTTAGTTGAGTAATAGTTGTACTTTTGTAAAGTTGAATCTGTTAACCAAACAGCTGCAATTTCACATGACATTTCTAGAGATAATGCTTTAACTTTTGCTATTGGTTCATATTTAATCCCCTTTTTTAGAAATATAACACACCCGACATGTTTTTTATTAGTTCTACAATATTTTTCAGCTAGGGTGTAGCCCTCAGGACAGTATAGACCTATTTCATCATGCTTTAACCAGTGTTCTACGAGACAGACTACATCTAAGTGATAAGTCTCTATGACATATTCCACTACTTCCAACTTATTAGATAAACACTGTACATTCCAGTGAAGGACACTAAAATTATCTGATCTGTGCCTTGGTTAATAAGCGACAAAGTGACATTCAACATAACGAAAATTAATGCCATGAATTTCAGTTTGAAGAGTGAAAATGACAATATTAAATTAAATGTAGATTTCACCTCTGTAGACTGTCTGACAAATGCAAAATTTCTAGGAATGAATATTGATTATCAGTTGAAGTCATGAGAACACATAAAGATGCTTGCAAACAAAATCTCATCAGCATGTTATGCCCTTAGAATCCCATCATCAGTGTATAACATGCTGAGCTTTCCAGTTACATACTATTCATATGTACAGTCAGTTATTAGCTGTGGCATTCTGTTTTGAGGAAAAAATGCACAAAATATGAACACATTTTTGAACTTCAGAAAAGAGCCAGAAGAATGATAACCAAAAATAGTAGTTGAGCTCGTTGAAAATATCTGTTCTAAACACTGTGCATTCTAACTGCACCATGTGAACACCTTTACCAGTCAGTTGTACATATCAAAAATAACATAGGTTTGTGTAGTAATTACCATTCTGTCCATGAAGATGGAACAACAGCAAGACTCAAGTTGCGTTTACCAAGAAAATATATATATAAAACGCAAAATAGCATTCAATTAAACTTAAATCAAAATGCAGCCATTGTGAATTGGAACAGAAAAGTGAAACTGAGGATATTTGAATTCGTACATGTATAACAAGGCATTTCAGTTTTGTGCATAACACAGAATTAATCTCATACCTAGTGGGCTGTGTGGAAGCTCTTGCTGGCATGGTATGCCACAAGCTTCCCCTCACACTCAGGACTGTTGGACAGAAATGAATATAGGGATAACTCACAAGGCATTTCAGTACTATGCATGACACAGAATTAATCGCATACCTGGAGTGCTGTGTGGAAGCCCTTGCTGCTATGGAATGCCAAAAGCTTTCACCTTGCACTCAGTCACCAGCACTGAAAGTAAACAATTAATCATTAAAGCAGAATGCAGGCATTGTGCATTGGAACAGAAAAGTAAGATTGAGCATATTCAAATTTATAGACATCTCACGAGGGATTTCAGTGTTGTGCATAACACAAAATTTGTGACACACCTGGTCTGCTGAGTAGAAGCTCTTGCTGCCATGATATGCCAAAAGTTTGCCCCCTCTTATTCAGTGACAGGCACTGTGAGTAAGCAATTAAACATTAAATCAAAATACAGGCGTTGGGCATTGGCACAGAAAAGGAACATTGAGTGTATTTAACTTCATTGATGTCTCACAAAGAATTTCACTATTGCGCATAAGACAGAAATAATCGCATACCTGATGTGCTGTGTGGAAGCTGTTGCTGCCATTGATTTGAGTTGTTTTGCAACACCTCAAATATCTACTTTTATGTCACTCATACTAACAGCTGCTCTGTTTTCAAATTCTGGAATATTTACTTTGCCTTCTTTCGTGAAGGAATGATAGAAAGCTGTATTTAGTAACTTCGCTTTAGTAGCACTATCATTGGTAACATTTCCACCACTATCACGCAGTGACGGTATTGTCTGTTTTTTTCCACTGGTGTAATTTACATACAACCAGAACCTCTTTGCGTTTGCTACCATATTTTGAGACATTGTGGAAACTATTAAAAGCATCTCACAATGACGTCCACACAAAAGTTCGAGCTTCTATGAAACTTAGCCAGTCTTGGGGATTTGGCATGCTTTATTCATTGCTTCTGCAACAGTGTTCTGACGTGTTTTGTCTACCACTGTGTATCAGTCCCATATCTTATTAACTTATGTGGTATGAATGTATCTATTGCTGTCGATAGTGTATCTTTGAATTTGAGCCATATCTGGTCTAGCCTTACATAATTAGCCTGGAAAGAATGGAGACCATTTCTTAGGAAGGCATCAAGTGATTTTATTAAATCAGAATGTGATCATTGTCCATATGAACACAAAAGGAACAATGAGCATATTTGGATTTATACATGTCTCACAAGGTATTACACAATCCTGTATATCACAGAATGAATCTCATACCTGGTGTGGGGTTTGGATGCTCTTACTGGCATTGTATGCCAAAAGCTTCCCCCCTTACACTCAGTGACAGGCCCTTTAAGTAAACAATTAAACATTAAATCAGAGTGCAGGCATTGTGCATTTGATCAGAAAAGTAACGTTGAGCATATTTCAATTTATAGAGGTCTCACAAGGCATTCCAGTATTGTGTGTAGCACAGAATTAATCTCATATCTGGTCTACTGCCATGGTAAGTCACAAACTCTTTCTACAGATCCAATGACAGATGCTGTAAGTAAAGATTAAAACAGCATGCAGGCATACTGCATCAGAACAGAAAAGTAACTTTGAACATATGTGAATTTAGGGATGGCTCTCAAGACATTTTAGTGTTGTACGTAAGACAGATTTAATCTCATACCCGGTGTGGTGTGTTGGAGCTGTTGCTGCCTTGGTTGACTCAAAGTTTGTTGCACGCATGTACTGACACTTGTAGGCTTTTAAATCATGTTCCATACATAAAACAGAAACATGGCACTGTGTATGTGTGAAATGAAAGATAAATTACATGCAGTGTGGTCCACTTCACAGAATTACATACACATACCAGGTGATAAATGTTGCCTATCTCACTGCTGTGTATGCCACTGAGTTTTCACCCAGTAATTCTATCAGTTCTGCTGGAACCTGCAAATACTTAGAAAGCACTCAATTCTCCAAGCATTCACTCAGTATGCTGAGTTGCGATAGGTACAACAAAAAGATTTACACAATTATAGCTTTCGGCCAATGAGGCCTTTGTCAGCAGTAGACAGACATACACATGCAACTAGAACACACACCTACAGTCTCAGAAAACTGAAACCACACTGCGAGCAGCAGCATCATCAGTGGCCACTGGGTGGTGGTAAGGAGGAGGAGGGATATTATGGTGGGAGTGGCGGACAGTGAAGTGTTTCAGTTTAGAAGGAGGGCAGGAGAGAAGGTGAAGAGGGGGAGGGGGTAAGTACCGGAAAGGAGAGAAATAAAAAGAGACTGTCAAGCAGCTTTGCTGTTACAAGCAACATGAATGCAGGTATATGTTTTACCTGCTTTGTGTTACCATGTATGTATTTCAGTGTCTTATGCATACTCTGAAAAAGTGACACAGACCTTGATCAAGCATGACTTCCTTTTAAGTGTACGGTATATGTTACATTGCATTTAGGAACTTTTGGGTAATTGAACATGTATCCGTAATTACAGATTTCTGTAGTTGTATATATACATTTGGATGTAGCTGTAGTGCGTTGATGTACTGGTGGATATTGTGTGGTATGACTCCTGTAGTTGATAGTATAATTGGTATAATGTCAACTTCATCCTGATGCCACATGTCCTTGACTTCCTCAGCCAGTTGGATGCATTTTTCAATTTTTTCCCCCCTGTTACCTTCTGTATATTTGTTGTGTTGGGTATGGATATTTCGATTAGTTGTATAAGTTTCTTCTTTTTATTGGTGAGTATGCCAGGTTTGTTATGTGGTGTTGTTTTATCTGTTATAATTGTTCAGTTCCAGTATTATTTATATTCATCATTCTCCAGTACATTTTGTGGTGCATACTTACATTTGGGAACTTGTTGTTAATGCATTATTCGTGCTACATTGTCATGTCTTCTGCTGCATTCTGTATTTGCTACTATTGTACATCTGCTTGTTATGTGATCTACTGTTTCTATTTGTTGTTTGCAAAGTCTGCATTTATCTGTTGTGATATTGGGATCTTTAATAATACACTTGCTGTAATATCTGGTGTTTATTGTTCGATCCTGTATTGCAGTCATGAATAGCCTTTTCTTAGCCATGTGTTGGATGCATCTTGATCGATGTGTGGCTGTGTCAGAGGATACGGATGCTTGCCATGTAGTGTTTACTTTCTTTGTATCTGTTGATGTTATGTGAGCTAAAGGGTTGTATAAGTGGTTATGAAATTGCAGTGGTGTAGCCGATATATTTATGTGAATGATTGCTTTGTGTATTTTGCTACTTTCTGCTCGTCTTGGAAAGAATTTTCTTTAAAAAAACCTACATTATGGACAGGTAGACAATTTGAGTCAATAAATCCCCTTTCTCCTTCCTTTCTGCTTAATGTGAATCCTTCTGTTGCTGAATGTATGTGATACAGAATATATTTGTGGCATTGTGATCTTGTAAGTGTATTGAGTGCTTGTAGGTCTGTGTTACTCCATTTCACTACTCCAAATGAGTAGGTCAATATTGGTATAGCATAAGTATTTATAGCTTTTGTCTTGTTTCTTGCTGTCAATTTTTTTAGTCTTTGTATATATTTTCCTTTTAGTTCTTCTTTAATATTTGTATTTTCTATTCCTATTTTTTGTCTGTATCCTAGATATTTATAGGCATCGGTTTTTTCCATCGCTTCTATGCACTCGCTGTGGTTATCCAACACGTAATCTTCTTGTTTAGTGTGTTTTCCCTTGACTATGCTATTTTTCTTTCATTTGCCTGTTCCAAAAGCCATATTTATATCATTGATGAATACTTCTGTTATCTTTAGTAATTGGATGATTTGTTGCTGCCAGTAGTTTTAGATCATCCATGTATAGCAAAGGTGTGATTTTGTGTTGGTATGTTTCAGTAATATTATATCCATAACTAGTACTATTTAGCATGTTGGATAGTGGGTTCAGAGTAAGCCAGAATGAGAAAGGACTTAATGAGTCTCCTTGGTATACTTCACACTTAATTTGTATTGGTAGTGATGTGATATTATTTGAATTTGTTTGGATATTAAGTGTGGTTTCCCAGTTTTTCATTACTATGTATAGGAACTGTATCAATTTAGGATCTACTTTGTATATTTTTGATACTTGTAGTAACCAAGAGTGGGGTACACTACCAAAAGCTTTTTGGTAATCAATGTATGCATAGTGTAGTGACCTTTGTTTACTTTTAGCTTGATATGTCACCTCTGCATCTATTATCGGTTGCTCTTTACAACCTCGTGGTCCTTTGCAGCCACCTTTTTGTTTTTCATTTATAATATTGTTCTGTGTTGTCTATGTCATTAATTTCTGTGTAATAACTGAAGTTAATATTTTGCATATTGTTGGTAGGCATGTTATGGGGCAATATTTTGCTGGGTGTGCTTGATCTTTAGGTCTCAGATAAGTTATTCCTTGTGTAAGTGTATCAGGGAATGTGTATGGGTCTGCAATGTAATTGTTAAATAACTTAGTTAGATGTGAATGTGTTGAGGTGAACTTCTTTAGCCAGAAATTTGCTATTTTATCTTTTCCAAGGGCTTTCCAGTTGTGCATAGAATTAATTGCTCAGGTGACTTCATGTTGCAAAATTATCACTTCAGGCATTTGTGGTATCATCTTTTACGTGTCTGTTTCCATTTGTATCGACCTGCATGTCTGTTATGTTGTAGCAGGTTTGACAAAATTTTGCTCCAGGAGTATTCTGCGTCTGTTATGTTTGGTGGATTGTCTATTTTAATTTGTGTGTTATCTATTGCCTGGTAAAATTTCTGTTGGTTTGTTGAATGTTTGGTTTTGTATCCTTCTATTTTCACTTTTGTTGTATCTTCTAAGTCGTTTGGCCAATGCTTGTAATTTCTGCTTCTTTTCATCTAATTGCCCTATTGCTTCTTGTTGTGAGATTTTACCCAACCTTTTTCGTTTTTTGTCTGATATTTCATTTCTTATAAATTGTATTAAGCTGTCGGATGTCTTTTCTCAGTTTTCCTATTCTGATCTGTAGCCTATGTTGCCATGCTGGTTTTGTGGGTTTCTTCTCTGTGTTGGTTGGTTCTGATGTCTGCCTGGTGTGTATATTTAGTGCTCCTATATAAACCAATAGTTGTAACTCTTCCATAGTTGTATTTTCATTTACTTTGTTGTGTATGATTGTGTTGATAGTTGTTATTGTTGGTTTGACTTGTGGGTTATTTGGTGGTCTATGCAAGAATGGTCTAATGTCTGTATTTGTATTCTATATATGTTGGCTGAAATTTTTCTTCTATATCTACCATGTGTGTCACTTTGTGTTATAGTTGTGCTTGTTCTGGTGGCTGTCTTAAGATTTTGTTCTCCTCTGATTGTTTAATTGATGCGTGTTGTTCTTTGTTTGTTTGCTCTGTGATGTTTGAGTCCATAACTGTATTTTCTTCTTCTTCTTCTTCTACTTCTCCTGATTGAGCATTATTTTGTCCCAGTATTTTTTTGTTTGATGTTATTTTTGATTATTACACGGATCTGATCAGCAAGTCGTTGTTCTGTTAAAAATTTTAATTCTGGGCATCTGGTAATAAATGTTGTGTATACTTGTAAATGTTCCTAAGTTTGTTGCTTGGTAATAACAGAACATGAGGTGTCAGTTAACTTCATCTGACCATCTCATTCTCTGTCTTTGTTTCCCTTCTAGAGTGGTTGCAGGAACCATATCCTGCAAAACACCTCTATTTGGATTTAAATAATTTTCCGTGTGGCTAGCAGTGTCATTACCATTGTGGACGGACATAGGGTTCTAGCATCATCCCCAACCATGACAGCGCTTCATTAGTTCTGTCCTGAACCAACTAATCATACTAAAGGGGGGGGGGGGGGGTTAGCCCTATTAGTGGTTTGTCCGTTTCATCATCTTTTATGACTGGCAGAACATACCAGAGGTCTATTCTTTTCCTAGGCCTCCACGGGAGTTAATATTGTTTAATATTGTTGTTGTTGTGGTCTTCAGTCCTGAGACTGGTTTGATGCAGCTCCCCATGCTACTCTATCCTGTGCAAGCTTCTTCATCTCCTAGTACCTACTGCAGCCTACATCCTTCTGAATCTGCTTGGTGTATTCATCTCTTGGTCTCCGTCTACGATTTTTACCTTCCACGGTGCCCTCCAATACTAAATTGGTGATCCCTCGATGTCACAGAACATGTCCTACCAACCGATTCCTTCTTCTAGTCATATTGTCCCACAAGCTTCTCTTCTCCCCAAACCTATTCAATACCTCCCCATTAGTAATGTGATCTACCCATCTAACCTTCAGCATTCTTCTGTAGCACCAAATTTCAAAAGCCTCTATTCTCTTCTTGTCCAAACTAGTTATCGTCCATGTTTCACTTCCATACAAAAACTTTCAGAAAAGACTTCCTGACACTTAAATCTATACTCGATGTTAACAAATTTCTCATCTTCAGAAATACTTTCCTTGCCAAGGCCAGTCTACTTTTTATATCCTCTCTACTTTGACCATAATCAGTAATTTTGCTCCCCAAACAGCAAAACTCTTTTACTATTTCAAGTGTCTCATTTCCTAAACTAATTCCCTCAACATCACCCGACTACGTTCCATTATCCTCGTTTTATTTTTGTTGATGTTCATCTTATATCCTCCCTTCAAGACACTATCCATTTCGTTCAACTGCTCTTCCAAGTCCTTTGCTGCCTCTGACAGACTTAGAATGTCATCGGTGAACCTCAAAATTTTTATTTCTTCTCCATGGATTTTAATTCTACTCTGAATTTTTCTTTTGTTTCCTTCACTGCTTGCTCAATACACAGACAGGGAGAGGCTAAAACCCTGTCTCACTCCCTTCCCAACCACTGCTTCCCTTTCATGTCCCTCCACTCTTATAACTGACATCTTGTTTCTGTACAAATTGTAAATAGCCTTTTGATCCCTGTATTTTACCCCTGCCACCTTCAGAATTTGAAAGAGAGTATTCCACTCAACATTATCAAAAGCTTTCTCTAAGTCAACAAATGCTAGAAATGTAGGTTTGCCTATCCATAATCTAGCTTCTAAGATAAGTCGTAGGGCCAGTATTGCCTCACATGTTTCAATATTTCCACGGAATCCAAACTGATCTTCCCTGAGGTCGGCTTCTACTAGTTTTTCCAATTATCTGTAAAGAATTTGCGTTAGTAGTTGGCAGCTGTGACTTATTAAACTGATAGTTCAGTAATTTTCACATCTGTCAACACCTACTTTCTTTGGGATTGGAATTATTCTTGAAGTCTGAGGGTATTTCGCCTGTCTCATATATTTTGCTCACCAGATGGTAGAGTTTTGTCAGGACTGGCTCTTACAAGGGCGTCAGTAATTCTAAGCAAATGTTGTCTACTCCCGGGGCCTTGTTTTTACTCAGGTCTTTCAATGCTCTGTCAAACTCTTCACGCAGTATTGTATCTCCCATTCCATCTTCATCTACATACTCTTCCATTTCCATAATACTGTCCTAAAGTACTTCGCCCTTGTATAAACCTTCTGTATACTCCTTCCATCTTTCTGCTTAGAACTGGCTTTCCATCTGAGCTCTTGACATTCATACAAGTGGTTCTCTTTTCTCCAAAGGTCTCTTTAATTTTCCTCTAGTCAGTTTCTATCTTACCCCAGTGAGATCAGCCCCTACATTCATACATTTGTCATCTAGCCATCCTGCACTTCCTGTCGATCTCATTTTTGAGATGTTTGCATTCCTTTTTGCATGCTTCATTTACTGCATTTTTATATTTTCTCCTCTCATCAATTAAATTCAATATTTCTTCTGTTATCCCAGGATTTCTACTAGCCCTTGTCTTTTTACCTACTTGATCCTCTGCTGCCATCACTACTTCATCCCTCAAAGCTAACCATTCTTCTTCTACTGTATATCTTTCCTGTGGGAAGTGCGAAAAGCAATAATGTCTCTGTCCACAAAACTTTCAAGTCCTGGAACATTTGTCACTCCTGTACCTCCTCGAACAATGTCTACAGTAAACCATCCGTTACCATGACCAAATGAATCATTTATATCTAAACTAAAATTAAGTCTGCAACTGCAGAAAACAGAAGGGCCGTCCAGCAGGGCTTGAGCAGCGACAGACTTGACAGGAATGCGATTCTTCTTGTCTCCAGCTGTTGTAGCAAATTCGATATTCTCGATGGTCTTGCAGACTTACGGTTTATGCAATCTTGGCAGCGCGCCTGTGGCGGACTCAGCGCACAGCGGACCCAAGCGTCTAGTACGGCTAGCGGGATAACGCTCCACCAGCAGGCCGAAATATTCTAAGTCTGAATCAAGGTCACGCGTTGTTGGACTTTTATATAAGCGAGCGAGCGCCGTGCAGCGGCTATGTTGCGCTGCTGCTGCTGCACAGGCAACTGCATCGAACGCTGCCAAGATGCCATATAGAAGATACCACTGCCGTTCGAAACAGACAGTCTACAAGACCATCGAATTTGCTACAACAGCTGGAGACAAGAAGAATCGCATTCCGGTCAAGTCTGTCGCTGCTCAAACCCTGCTGGATGGACCCTCTGTTTTCTGCAGTTGCAGACTTAATTTTAGTTTAGATATAAATGATTCATTTGGTCATGGTAACGGATGGTTTACTGTAGCCATTGTTCAAGGAGGTACAGGAGTACCAAATGTTCCCCGACTTGAAAGTTTTGTGGACAGAGACATTATTGCATTTCGCACTTACCATATTTCCGAACTAGCTAATAAAGATTTTGGTAAATCAGCATATGTCTCACCTTCATCTTTGTCTTTATATAATCGTAACAGGAGGAAAGTATCTGTAAATGAATCTCTATTTATTTGGGTAAAAGGTAAAGGTGTATGTGAATATGTAAAGTTTTTTGGTGATTGTACTGTATATTTTCATAAATAAAGTATCTCAAAAGAGGAAAGGCCCCTGGTCCTGATGGGATACCTGTTTGATTTTACACAGAGTACGGGAAGGAACTTGCCCCCTTTCTTGCAGCGGTGTACCATAGGTCTCTAGAAGAGCAAAGCGTTCCAAAGGATTGGAAAAGGGCACAAGTCATCCCCGTATTCAAGAAGGGACATCGAACAGATGTGCAGAACTGTACACCTATATCTCTAACATCGATCAGTTGTAGAATTTTGGAACACGTATTATGTTTGAGTATAATGTCTTTTCTGGAGACTAGAAATCTACTCTGTAGGAATCAGCATGGGTTTTGAAAAAGATGGTCGTGTGAAACCCAGCTCGCGCTATTCGTCCACGAGACTCAGAGGGCCTTAGACACGGGTTCACAGGTAGATGCCGTGTTTCTTGACTTCCGCAAGGCGTTTGACAAGGTTCCACACAGTCGTTTAATGAACAAAGTAAGAGCATACAGACTATTAGATCAATTGTGTGATTGGATTGAGGAGTTCCTAGATAACAGAATGCAGCATGTCATTCTCAATGGAGAGAAGTCTTCTGAAGTAAAAGTGATTTCAGGTGTGCCGCAGGGGAGTGTCATAGGACCGTTGCTATTCACAATATAAGTAAATGACCTGGTGGATGACATCAAAAGTTCACTGAGGCTTTTTGCAGATGATGCTGTGGTGTATCGAGAGGTTGCAACAATGGAAAATTGTACTGAAATGCAGGAGGATCTGAAGCGAATTGACGCATGGTGCACGGAATGGCAATTGAATCCCAATGTAGACAAGTGTAATGTGATGCGAATACATAGAAAGATAGATGACTTATCATTTAGCTACAAAATAGCAGGTCAGCAACTGGAAGCAGTTAATTCCATAAATTATCTGGGAGTACGCATTAGAAGCGATTTAAAATGGAATGATCATATAAAGTTGATCGTCGATAAAACAGATGCCAGACTGAGATTCATTGGAAGAATCCTGAGGAAATGCAATCCGACAACAAAGGAAGTAGGTTACAGTACGCTTGTTTGGCCACTGCTTGAATACTGCACAGCAGTGTGGGATCCGCACCAGATAGAGTTGATAGAGGAGATAGAGAGGATCCAGCAGAGGGCGGCGCTCTTTGTTACGGGATCATTTAGTAATTGCGAGAGCGTTATGGAGATGATAGATAAACTCCAGTGGAAGACTCTGCAGGAGAGATGCTCAGTAGCCCGGTATGGGCTTTTGTTAAAGTTTCGAGAACATACCTTCACCGAAGAGTCAAGCAGTATATTGCTCCCTCCTATGTATATCTCACGAAGAGACCATGAGGATAGATTCAGAGAGATTAGAGCCCACACAGAAGCATACCGACAATCCTTCTTTCGACGTACAATACGAGACTGGAATAGAAGGGAGAACCGATAGAGGTACTCAGGGTACCCTCCGCCACACACCGTCAGGTGGCTTGCGGAGTATGGATGTAGATGTAGATATTTCTGTTAATTGTTCCCTTATGCTCTCCCTGAAACTCTGTACAACCTCTGGTTCTTACAATTTGTCCAGGTCCCATCTCTTAAAATTCCCACCTTTTTGCAGTTTCTTCAGTTCATAACAAATAGATTGTGTTCAGAGTCCTCATCTGCCCCTGGAAATGTCTTACAATTTAAAACCTGGTTCCTAAATCTCTGTCTTACCATTATATAATCTATGTGAAACCTGTCAGTATCTTCAGCCTTCTTCCACATATACAACCTTCTTTTATGATTCTTGAACCAAGTGTAAACTATGATTAAGTTTTGCTCTGTGCAAAATTCTATCAGGCGGCTTCCTTTTTCATTTCTTACCTCCCATCCATAGTCACCTACTATGTTTCCTTGTCTCCCTTTTCCTTCTCTCAAATTCCAGTCAGCAGTGACTATTAAATTTTCATCTCCCTTCACTATCTGAATTATTACTTTTATTTCATCATACATTTCTTCAATTTCTTCATCATCGGCAGAGCTAGTTGGGCTTCATGTCTATCTTGGCCACAATAATGTGTTCACTAGGCTGGTTTAGTAGCACTCCTATTTTTTTCATTCATTATTAAACCTACTCCTCCATTAACCCTATTCGATTTTGTATTTATAACCCTGTATTCACCTGACCAAAAGACTTGTTCCTCCTACCACCAAACTTCACTACTTCCCACTATATCTAACTTTAACCTATCCATTTCTCTTTTTAAGTTTTCTAACATACCTGCCCAATTAAGGGATCTGACATTCCACACTCCGGTCTGTAGAATGCCAGTTTTCTTTCTCCTGATAACGATATCCTCTCAAGTAGTCCCCGCCCAGAGATCTGAATGGGGGACTATTTTACCCAAGAGGACGCCATCATCATTTAATCATACAGTAAAGCTGTATGTCCTTGGGCAAAATTGCGGCTGTAGTTTCCCCTTGCTTTCAGCCGTTCGCAGTACCAGTGTCTTCACTCTGAAAGTGCTCTGATTTTGTTATCTGTATGTCAACTGCTTTGTGTTCATCAGAGTATCTCAGACTACCATGTAGCCTAAAAACCATTATGTGCACCCCACAAGTACTTACGTAACTGAGTAGCTGCTACCTTTGTGTAGTGTACCCTGACCTGTCTAGGAGAGTCCTACAATTATCCACCCAATAATGCAGGTCCAGCCAAGACTGTCAGACTCAACAAAGCCTCTGGCCGAGTTTGTCCACTGGGCTACAGGCCGCAGGACCCCAGTCAACTCTGGAAACTGTGCTGCAAATTGTGAGCTGTGCTTGCACTCCATACGAGCGGCCAGCAGCTTCCACCAGTCATCAGGATGACCTCGGAAGTGATGCCACTCCTCGCAGATGACTGCACCCCGCAAGCTCGATAGAGACAGACGAAGCCGCCACATCTTGGATGAGGCTCCCTGATAGACATACCGAGTGCACATTGGCTATCTTTCTGGCTCTGAACAATATTTCCCCAATTTCTCCAACACTAGCAGTCCCAATAACTAGTAAACCCCTCTCCCTGTGTGCTCGCTCAGATGCCGTCGAAGGTGTGACTCACAGACGAGTGGGCAAGGCCGCACAGCCAGCCTCCACACACCTAACCGATCAGTGTAGTTAGTCGTTAAAGAGAAATGATGACTGTGCTACACACTGCCTGAATTTCCATTTAAAGCTACAAAAATGTGAGACTACAGCTCTTAAATAGAAGAAAACTCGTGGAATTTAAGAATTAATATATGAAGAAAACAGAAAAATCTAAAGACCTAACTAGCTGTTGTCCTCATCTTTGACAGGTGACATCTGGAACCAGTGTGTAACTCAGCTTTACTTGTTTCTTGTGAAAATGAGATTTAAAAAAGATTGTGCTCTGGGTTGATCTATATTAATTTTTGTCATTTTGAACTTTATTTACAAGTCAGTCAGTTCCCCATTGGGAATTCACAGAAAAGCTGAATAATAAAGTAATAGTGAGCACTAGCTGAAGTTTAGATATATTAGGAACCTGTGCATACTATCAGTCTTTTAGCCCCCTTCTTTCATAGTGTCTTTGTACATATGATGGGCTACAAGCACACTTAACAGCAGCTTAATAATCATATTTTTCACTCTTCCATAAAAAAAAATATTTGTAAATAACAATCAGTACATTTCAGCCATGACTTGAATCTAAAAAAAAAAAATCGATGTGAAGAGGCATTGGATGTCTCAACAGTGCTGGTACTAACTGACAACTGTGTCATTCTCAGCAAACGAAATTCACTTGAGGTGCATGGGCTCAGCACACCTCTGTCCCAGCCGTTGTCAGTTTTTGGCAGTGGCAATGCTACTTCTCAGTCGAGTAGCTCCTCAGTTGGCCTTACAAGGGCTGTATGCACCCTTATTGAACCTTGGCCACATAGCACAGTACAGAGAGCTTCACTCACAATGTTTCATTGAGATGTGCATCGGTTAAAATCACACGTGGTTTCTTACAGGGCTCAGAATTTGGCTTTCAGGCTGGATAACAGACATGTCTCATCCCAGAACCATAGTTTTTTCTTACAGTGCCAATGTATTTGATTAAATTGCTCGCTAACAAATGAATACTTCACTTACCAACATTTACAGGCTTTGTGAAAATTGGCTACATCTTTCAACAGAACTTTGCCCACTTCATCATAGTTTGATGTGAGGAGTAAGGAATATCGTGGTCAAAATTTTGTTTCTGCTTCCCATAACAGTATGCTATTAATCACTCAACTTAAACCATATGCTAGTGCATTTGTATGTCATCCTGATCCCAGGTTCCCACCATATATTTCATTCCCTTGAGAATCAGCTAGCAAATCTTCTTACACTCTATTCGTGCATGGTACTCTATGAGGGTATGATGTATGACCAGCTGTCTGCCATCCTGAATGGACTCTTCCAAACTGTGACCAACAACCACCTACATGACTCATGTGATGTAGTGGGGCATTTACACAACATTTTAAAATATTTCACATTGCAAGCTTAAATTTCAATTTCTGTGGCCATGAAATGATGTACACCTAAGTATGAAGCTATAATAATTGTTACAGGACAATTTTTCAACACTGTCATACAACATACACAAATTCTTGTGAGTTCATAGTAGAGGTCCACCTTGAGCTGTGCAATTAATTACGAATGAAGCACGGTATTGATATTAAATGTCTGAGTGATTGTCAGTTTAGAGAGTAATTTAAAACAGATTTGCATGTTAGCTGGGAATAAGGGGATGTTTGGAAGCACATCCAGTGACACAGACTGAGCTGAGCACTGTAACAGTCAGGGACCCGGCTGAGCTCATCTGGAAAGCGGCGGTGAGGGGAAACTTTCACTGTGGCAGCCTGGCCCAGTAAGTGTCTTTGTGATCCCTAATGGCACCACCATGCAGATGGACAACAGTCGAGACATTATGTAGTGTTCGCTCACACAAATGTTTTACGTCTTGGAGTGAGGAGTAATGTTAGCAAAAGATACTATTGACTGCCAATTGCTGAAAATCTGGCTTTGGGATGCATACCAGAGACTGCTATCTTACAGGTGAACTCCCAGCTAGGCCTTGTAAATTTTTGAGATGCCACCAAACACACAACTCTTACAAAAACTTTGTTTAAGGATTTAAGACCTTTGGACAGTGGTTCATCTTGATGTTTTTCAGAGTGACAGAGAGCCCAACAGAGCCAAAAGGAAGCTGCCTCACTGACAGGGGAGAGAGATACGAATAGCGAGGCACGACTTTTTCCGAGGAGTATAGCAGAAAGGGGAGCAATGGTTACCTGAGTAAAACATAGCCCAGGGAGGGGAGCTGTGCTCTCTGAGGTGCATTTTTGTCAGTCAGAGCTTGGAAGATCCAGAGCACAGCCAGTAAAATTAAGCACGTATAGAAAAATTTGGCAATTCAAGGTTTCCCTCATACTGAGAAATTGGATCAATCTCTCCTCACAGATGAACTTCAATTCACAGCTGCTACAGTGATGTGTAAGGAGACTTGTCAAATGTTTGGCCAACCAACACACAGCCACAGAGGAGGTCTGCTGCCACTACGGTGAGGACAGCTGCTACTGAATGGGATCGAGGGAACTTCAAGTCAGCTTATAAACACAATCACAGAGATTCATTCTGAATATCTGTATTGCAAAGTCGTGAACACTGTGCTTCTAAAATCCACAAAAGTATGACAAATTACCTCCAATAACTTATTAGTTTCAGTAGTTCTATTCTGTGCTAATAAACCAACTAATCACAATACATGTTCCACAGTCGTAAAACACTCCTTACCACCCAAACACACAACCTCTCAAAGCTTCCAGAATGCAGCAAAGTTTACACAGATTTAAAACTGTGTGCTGTACTGAGACTCTATCTCAGTACCTTTGTTTTGTGGAAAACTGCTCTACCAACTGAGCTACCTAAGCACGAATCATGACCCATCCTCACAGCTTTACTTCCTCCAGTACCTCATCTCCTACCATCCAAACTTCACAGAAGCTGTCCTGCAATGCTGCAGAACTAGCACTCCTGGAAGAAAGGATATAGCAAAGACATGGCTTGTCACAATGTGGGGGATGTTTACAGAATGAAATTTTCACTCTGCAGTGGAGTGTGTGCTGATGTGAAACATACAGCAAGTAACATCTTTGACAGTGTGGTGGTAGTGCATTGATGACTGGGAAGTAAATAGATAAAAATGGACTAAACAGGAAAATCTTTAATACAAAATAGGAACAGCATGACTACATAACAGTTTCTATTAATAAAGAAAACTAATAAAATAAAATTAGTACTTGACAAGGCTACAACGGAGAGTGATACACAAACCAATTAAAAGAAGAAACAATCATCAGCATGTTATACCCTTATAATCCTATCACCAGTGTCTAACATGCACTGTCTTTTAGTTACATATTTTTCATATGTTCTCTCAATTCTTAGCCATGGCCTTCTTTTTTGGGGAACAAATGCACAAAATATGAACGCAATTTTCAAACTCCAGAAAAGAGCCATAAGAACAATAACCAAAAATACTAGTCAAGCTCATTGTAAAGCTCTATTCAAAACACTACGGATTTTAACTGCTCCATGAGAATACATTTGCCAGTCAGTTGTACACATCAAAAATAACATTGGTAATTACTGCACAAACAGCTCTGTCCATGACCATGCAACAAGAGACAGACTCAGCTTACATTTACCAAGAAAAATAAACATAAAACTCAAAACATCATTTTCTACCATGGAATAAAACTGTACAATAAATTGCCAAAATACACTTATTTAAAAAGGCAGCTAAAAATTACCTGTCATGCAATTCATTTTATACATTGAAGGATTACTTAGATAAAACAGGGTAGGTGTTTGATAAAGAATGTTATACACATAAATAATATTAACATTGCAGGAGTAGATTTAATTATTGTCTCTAACTAGAATTCTATAAATACACGTGTATACAAATTAGCTTATTTTAAATTGATGTAAACTTATAAATACTTTGCCATGTCCTATATCCTTGTAAAAAGCGGTCTACGGATGAATAAAGGTACTACTACTACTGACGTATCTATTGAATACATAAGTAACGTAAGCAATATCAATAAGATAAACAGAAATAAATAGATGCAGGAAAATGGGTCCATTTGAGGGAACATACTGTAAATGCAGCCTTTGAGAGTGTGGCGGTACAGCACTTTGACATTAATATTATATTCACAACTGTGTCTATGTAACAGTTTGCATTAAACAAATGAACCAAGTAAAGTATAAACAATATTTGGCTAGACAACTACAAGAGTTGTTAAACATGGACAGTAATACAAGTACCAGTTAAGAGATAGCCTTAACAATTGAAACTACAGTCTCGTCTCTTGTTAAATTTCCAAAATTGCTGAAACACTTAATTCTTTATTTCTGACCAAGAAACCAAATACCAATTTTTGTAAGTCTAGCTTCAAAATTGCCTTAATAGAAACATTTTTGAAAAACACCCTTCATCCCATATTTCACCCCCTTGATGTAGGTATTTCAAAAATGACACTGGCAATATAAGATCCACACCTCCAAATTTCAAGTTTCTGTCCAGTCTATCATTGGACTGGGCAATGAGGAGGCAGTCAGTCAGGGCATTATGGCCTGATATATATATATATATATATATATAGATTGTGTTTGGATGTTTCACCATAGTGTATTATGCTAAATGGTTCATGTTCATCATCTTTGAACTTAAATTCATATTTTAATTAGTTCCCAGATTGTTTTGTTGCTAATGTATTTCCTATGAGTAGCAATTTCAGTTTTAAAAGTTTCCTTCGCCTCATTCAATTTGTCCTTCAAAAGCTGTGCAGCATTAGCTTTATAAAGTAGGTTTAGATGTATATTTGGCTGAGCCTAATCACACTTGGGGGAGTTTCAGTCTAGGATTACTTCCATTTTGGTAATGTTTAACTACCTGAAGGGTTTCTCTGAAAGAGTGGCAATAGTCATAATGTCTCATCAGGGATCAATAGAACTTATTCCATTTGTCATCAGTTCCTTACACCTGTGCACAGAACCTCATTTCTCCTCTGATTGCATTTAAAGGCATTACTATTCAATCTATTTGGAGTTAATTTCAGCAGAACATCCTTTGTAATTTTTCTATGGCTGAATTTATGTACTCTACCACATGACAAAATTGATGAGAATAATTTAAAGCTAGGCTACCTGACCTATAAAATTCCTGGTGGTTGTAGAATAATCCATTTTAGCGGAGTATTTGTCATTTATTCTAGTACCTGATGCATCAGGAAGCTGGGCTTCATTGCAGTTAACAAAAATACTTACTCTACTGACGATGAATTCCAATGTGACACTGAATTTACCTGGTCATGTCTAACAGGTCTAGATGAAATCAAGTTAATTGTTGCATGTTTTTACTGGTTGCCAAATTTCATTGTGACAGTTCTACAGTCATTCAAAAAAGTCTTCAGTCAGAAGCACCTAAATACCCAGATTATACAATGTTAGTTTTAGGTGTCTTTAACCTACTGAGTATGGACTGGTACATACAGACAAAGTACTTTTGAACATATTTTCCAAAAACTGCCTTGAGAAGCTAATTCAACAGCCCATATGCTGTGGGAATATTTTAGACCTTGTAGCTACAAACAGGTGTGGCTCTATTGGTTGCATCATTTTAGAGTCAGGGATTAGTGATTATGATGTCATCTTAGTAACTAGGGTTACTAAATGAATCAATCAAGAAAGCTTGGAGAGTGTTTCTGCTAGAAGCAGCAGATACACTGTGTGATCAAAAGTGTCAGGACACCCCCAAAATCATACGTTTTTCATATTAGGTGCATTGTGCTGCCACCCAATGCCAGGTACTCCATATCAGCAACTTCAATACTCATTAGACACCGTGAGAGAGCAGAATGGGTCGCTCTGCGGAACTCACGGACTTCGAATGTGGTCAGGTGATTGAGTGTCACTAGTGTCAGACGTCTTTATGCAAGATTTCCACACTCCTAAACATACCTAGGACCACTGTGATAGTGAAGTGGAAACACGAAGGGACACGTACAGCACAAAAGCGTACAGGTCGACGTCGTCTGTTGACTGACAGAGACCGCTGATAGTTTAAGAGAGTCATTGTGTGTAGTAGGCATACATCTACCCAGACCATCACATAGGTATTCCAAACTGCATCTGGATCCACTGCAGGTACTATGACAGTTAGGTGGGAGGTGTGATAACTTCGATTTCATGGCTGAGCGGCTACTCATAAGCCACACATCACACCAGTAAATGCCAAACGATGTCTTGCTTGGTGTAAGGAGCATAAATATTGAACGATTGAACAGTGGAAAAAAATTGTGCAGAGTGATGAATTGTGGTACACAGTGTGGTGATCGAATGGCGGGGTGTGGATGTGGCGAATGCCCAGTGAACATCATCTGCCAGTGTGTGCAGTGTCAACAGTAAAATATGGAGGTGACGGTGTTATTGTGTAGCCACGTTTTTCATCGAGTGACCTTGCACCTCTTGTTGTTTTGTGTGGCACTATCACAGCACAGGCTACATTGATGTTTTAAGCACCTTCTTGCTTGCCACTGTTGATGAGCTATTCAGGGATGGCGATTGCATTTTTCAACATGATCGAGCACCTGTTCATAATGCACTGTCTGTGGCAGAGTGGTTACATGACAACAACATCCCTGTAATGGACTGGCCTGTACAGAGGTCTGACCTGAAACCTGTAAAACACCTTTGGGATGTTTTGGAACGCCGACTTCATTCCAGGTTTCACCAACCGACATCAGCACCTCTCCTCAGTACAGCACTCTGTGAAGAATGGGCTGCCATTCCCCAAGAAACCTTCCAGCACCTGGTTGAATGCATGCCTGAGAGAGTGGAAGCTGTCATCGAGGCTAAGGGTGGGCCAACACCTTATTGAATTGCAGCATTGCTGGTGGAGGGCACCATGGACTTGCAACTCATCTTCAGCCAGGTGTCTGGATACTTTTGATGACATAGTGTAAATAGTTGTTGGTATCCCCACATAGATAATGAACTGACATCATTTTGTTCCAGTGAGCTGTGGTGCCATTGAGTTAGTAGACTGGAGCCACTGGCTCAAGAGTAGTATCAACTGTCCCTTGTGCAACCCCATTGTCAATATCTATGAGGAAGAGTGGGTATCTGTTGGTTGTGTCCTTAGAAGGTCTTTGCTTGCCGATATATGCACGGGGTTCACTGGCCTGAGAAGGGAGGCACGAAGTTTCGAGATTGGTGGTAGCATTGCGACAAGAGGTGGTCGTGAGGTCTGAGCGGCCAAAGCTGTGAGATATGCAGGGAGGGCCTGCACAGAGTGGAGATACCAGAGTACTTCACCGGGGTCAGCATTGACTACAAGCAGCAGGCTGACATTTTGTCGGTTGGTTATTTACATTAATGTCAGATGACCACTTGTGGCCTGGCAGCCTCCTTCTACCTGGCTTTCATTGGCACACTCAGTAAGCACACTGTGGATCCATGGAACTGCCTGCTGATAAAGGGGAGTAACATTCTGTAATCCTCATGGTTATTTGTGTCATTGCCTACCTGCCCTCCTTATTATTTCCCAGTTAAGTGAACTTTTGGGAGAATTTCCTGAGGTACTACATGACAGGTTGGGAGTCACAGACATCATTTGATACCATATTCATGTTATGGATGATGTGCTGGTTTGCCAGTCACCACATCACTTGTCATAAGACCATCCACCTTTCTTAGTACCTAAAGATCAGGGGCAGGATTTATGACCTGTAGTTGATCACAGGCTTCTCAATTAAAAGGTGATCCTGGATTATGTGCCAGTCCCTGATCTCAACACCTGTTTCACCTGGTTTTAGGGAGCATATTGGTTTACTGTTTTTGATCTTAATCAGGCTAATTAACAGGGAAATCTAAGCATCTCATCGCCTTCACCCTGGATTGGAATTTATACGAGTTCATCCGAGTTCCATTTGGTTTGTCAACCAGTGCAGCAGTTTTATCCCATTTATTGGATGAAATTTTAGGTGATTTAAAGTTTAAATGTGTCTCCAGTTATTGGGGCAATGCAGTCATATTCAGTGCCTCCTTTGAAGAGCATTTAGAGCACATCGGGAAGGTACTCTCCAGGCTTAGGGATGTAGTCCTGACTGTGAAACCTTGAAAGATAACCTTGGCTAAGCACCAAGTGTCATTTTTGGGTTACTTCGTACCTGGTTATGGAATTAGCATTGATCCAGAATGAACAAAGGCATTGAGGAATTTTCTGCAGCCATGAAATAAGAGAGAGATTGCCTCATTTGTAGTGATGGCTAGTTATTTCCGCAAATTTGTCCCAAACTCTGTGCAACCTTCAGCTCCATTAAATTTGTTACGCAGAAATAATGAGAAATTCATGTGAGCTGAAAGTCAGCAGGCAGCCTTTGAAGGAATCAAAACTGTGATTTCCAACCCACTGGTTTTAGCCGTACCTGACTTTAAGAAATGATTTGTGGTCCAGACTGATGCTTGCAATACTGGTATGGCAGCAGTTCTTTTACAGAAAGATCAAGATATCAGGCATCTGTTATCTTTTGCTTCCATACTTCCGGAGGGGCCTGAACTCAATTACTCGGTATATGAGTGTGAAGCATTAGCTGTGTTATTTCCTCTGGAAAAATTTTGGTTCTATCTCAAACGTCATGAATTTGATCTAGAGATGTATAATCAGGTCCTTAGTTGGGACCTAGCAAGACAGGGCGTATTGCAAGATGGGCGGTCCACATTTTGGCTTTCCATTTTAAGGTTCAGGACATTGTGGGCTCTGATAATCAGGCTGCTGATGCCCTGAGCGGAATGTTCCAACAGCACGAGCTTGATAAGGAAATGTACTATCCTTACTGAGGTACCCAAACTGTTTAAAATTTTGTAAACTGAACAAGAATAATACCCATTTTTTTTTTGGTGGGGGGGGGGGGGGGGGGCTGAGGAATCAAATACTAGATGGACAGGAATCCAGCGACTGTTTTCTGAAGAATGGGATACTGTGTAACTGCAGGGGTAGCTAGAATTTATCTCCCCTGACCCTTAGTTATTCTGGTCTTCCAGTACTTTCATGACTCTCAAGTAGGAGGACATTTAGGTCTTTATAAAACGTTGGAGACAGTCAAGGAGTAGCTGACCTGGTCAACACCTTATAAAAACATTAGAGGTTTAGTCAAAGAATGCCGAGATTGTAAGAATGGAAGACCACGTAACTCTCTGGCGAGTGGAATTCTGCAGTCGGAATGGGAAGTGCATCCCCTGGACAAATTGTTTGTTGATTATGTGGGCCAGCTTCTCTGGACAAAAAAAGGCAATTTGTATATTCTCATAGTAGTGGACACCTTCTCCAGGTTCATTTGGTTGCTATCTAGCTGGGGTGAGAGTGCTCTTATCACCATCTCTTGTGGTACTAATATATGTAGGTGGTTTGGGCCACTGCAGCCATTGGTTATGGATACCGTTCCAGGATTTCTGGCAAAATTGTTTACACAATGGGATAAAACATGTTTCCACCACACCTTATTATACTCAGGGTTCCTTTGCAAAAAAGGATTAACTGCAACTTGAAGTCAGCATTGATTATTTACCACCATAAATCACCCAAGAAGTGGGATACCACCTCACCCTGATTAAACTTAGTGCTTAACTCCGTGTGGCATGAAGAATCCCATGCCAACCCAGCTAACCTAATGCTCGCATATCCCCTGAATTCCTGACTCTCTAACTTATGCAAGATAAATTATCTTTTACCTCCATCTATCAGTCCGAAGGTACTTAGAGAGCAAAGGGACGAAATTTGGGGAAATACTAGGAATGTTCATTATTGTCAGGCCTGTCACTATAACAGAAACAGGTGCCTCTTTCAAGGGAAGACAGGGGACCTTGTCTACATCAGGAACATTTCTGGATGGACTTCCCAGGATAAATGTTTAGAGAAACTTGCCCCACATTTCCTAGGTCCATATTCCATTGTAAAAATTTTAAGCCCAGTCAATCTTTCGGTCAGGGACCCAGAAAAGAGGAAGCTCATCTCAGTCAGATTGAACTTTCCAGCAGAGTGAAGGGTTCTTAGATCTGGGGCAAGGCTTGTTCAGGCTTGAGAGGGGGATGTTCTCTTGTGGCCCCATTGCCAATATCTGTGAGGAAGAGTGGATATCTTTGGGTCATGTACTTAGAAGGTCCTTGAGAGGGGTCTGCTGGCCTGAGAAGGGAGGCACGAAGTTTGCCGATTGCAGTAGCGTCACAGCAAAAGGTGGCTATGAGGTCCGAGTGGCCGAAACCACGAGCTGCGTGAGGAGGGCCTCTGCAGAGTTAAGACACCAGAGTACTTCGCTGGGGTCAGCATTGACTACAAGCTGCAGGCTGACACCCCGTCAGTGGGTTGTCAACATTTGTTTCGGATGGCTGCTCGTGGCCTGGCTGCCCTCTTCTACCTGGCTTTCATTGGCAACACTCAGTAACCACTGTAACTGTTTGCTGATAAAGTGGAGTAACATTCTATAATCCTCGTGTTGATTTGTGTCATTGTCTATGATTTTGTGGTTTGTACCCGACCCTCAGAGTTTTACTCGGTCAGCTCTTTGGTCAATAATAGAGGCTGTAATATTGTACTCAGACACTAGTTGTCATTTGAAAATTTGTCCCATTATTATATTTCCTTTCCTTTCTGGTTTGTACCCAATCATTAATGTTCTAATGAGCAGCTCCTGGCCATAAATACAGCCAGAACAATTGTACTAATGCACATGTAGCCATTAAACAAAAGAGGGACCTTGTAGTTAGATTTAGGTGTTAACCAGTTCAGTTCTTTGATTGCATTTACATTTTTAAGTCTTTAGTTATAATCTGAACAACCTGTTGTACTAAGGTGTGTTTGAAAGACCGGGTCATTATAGGTGTATTTTAGCTGGAACTTGTAGTTCTGGCAAGTGAGTTCTCTTGTAATAAGTATTCACAAGTGATATTTTAAGACGTTAATTCAGAACAGTCTTAATAATTGACAATCAGTTTAACTTTGAAAATATTAACAGCCAACTGTCACCAGGGAATTAGTCAAAATGGACAGGTTGGGATCCAATCGCACCTTGGCTGTTGATTGAAATTAAAAAGTTGGTTGCTTTTAAATAAGCTTTATCAGTGTCATATTGTTTCCTAATCTGTTTAGTCTTTAAGCACAGGTGCACATAATAACCCAGGACCTTTAGACATACAGCCTTCAAATTAAAAATTATGTCATCTGTTTTGAGTAACTTAATCACTCTTGTCATCAATGGTGCTTATATAATTTTCACGTGTTGCAGAAAGGCATGTAGTAGCAGAGGCTTTGTCCAGTGCAGTAGTAAACACTGCCATTTTACCCAATAATGTGTGGGCTGCAGGTATGGTTGTATACTGTTAAATATATAGGTTGTGTGAAATGTAAGTTACATTTGTGGGTCCTTCCTTCCACATTTTCTTTCATTCTGGTAGGTACCATGTTTCATCCAGTATGATGGATGTAGAGGAATTATAGGAAAAGTTTAAATGCTCTGGAGAAGTATGTACTGATTAAGTGGATGAAGGACAGAAAATATCCACTGTGGTTTACCACTGAAATTTGGAAAATACTGAGAAAGTAAAGGCTGTTGTATTCTCAGTTCAAAAGAGAATGAACAAATTATTACAGGAAAAAGTTAGTAGAGATTCAAGCATCTGTAAAAAGATAAATGTGCGATCCGTACAACGGTCATATCTAAGCAAAGGATATTGTTGAGAACACAAGGAAATTCTGGTCATCTATAAGACTACTAATCAAGTCTTAGGCTTTTATCCAGTCACTCATTGACCAACCTGCATGGAGGTAGAAGACAGCAAAAAGAAAGCTGAAGTTTTAAATTCTGTGTTGAAGAAATCATCCACACAGGACGATCATACAAACAGTGATGTGTTGCAAAGACTTCCATATGGGGGACACAGCAATGGTCATCCCTGGCATAATGAAACAACTGAAAGAGTTATTTGTTTATAAGTCACAGGTCCAGATGGAATCCTAATTAGCTTTTACGAAGAGTAGTTTATGGCATTGCCCTCTTACTTAGCTTGAATTAATTAATCTCTCATCCACTGAAAAGTTCCAGGTGCCTGGAAAAAGGCACACCTGACTCTTGTATACAAGAAGGACCCAAAAAATTACAGACCAGTATCATTAACATTGGGTTTCCTGCAAAATTGTAGAACGCATTCTGAATTCGAATGCAGTAAATTTCCTGGATACTGTGAAACTTGTGTCCACGAATCAGCATGGTTTTAGCAAGTATTACTAATGTGAAGATCAGCTTGCCTTTCTCTCACATGATATACTGCAAACTATGGAAAAAGGGCAACAGGAATACTTCATATTCTCAGATTTCCAAAAAGCATTGGATATCATGCCCCACTGCAGACAGTTACTGAAGGCATGAGCATAAAGAATAGGTCTCCAGCTATGAAAGTTGCTCAAAGACTTCTCAAGTAACAGGACCCTGTGTGCTGTCCTTGAGGGCTGATGTCAGTCAGTGACAAGGATATTGTAAGGGGTTCCCCAGCGAGATGTGAAAGGACTGGTATTTTTTTTCTGTATGCTCAAATGATGTGGCAGAGAGGGTGAGCAGCAATCTGCAGCCGTTTGTTGATGATGCTGTCACACACAGGAAGGTGTCATCATTGAGTGACTCTAGGAGAATACAAGATAACTTAGACAAAAATTTCTATTTGGTGTGATAACTTTCAGCTAGCTTGAAATGTCTAAAAATGTAAATTAATGCGCACGAGTAGGAAAAACAAACCAGAAATGCTTGGAACATTCGTGTCGATTAAATGTCTAGGCATAATGGTACAAAGCGATGTGTAATGAAACAAGCATGTGAGGACTGTAGTAGGGAAGGTGAATGATTGACTTTTAGTAAAGTATGGTTTAGCTTTAAAGGAGATGACATACTAGTGAAACCCATGGTACTATTTCAGTTTTTGGGTCAGATTAAATGAAGACATAAAGCAATTCAGAGGTGGGCCATTATATTTGTTACTGGTAAGTTCAGTCAACATGCAAGTATTGTGGAGATGCTTAGGGAAACCCTGGAGGTAAGGAAACATTCTTCTCTAGGAACACTATTGAGAAAATTTAGAGAACTAGCATCTGAGGCTTATTGCAGTACGATTCTACTGTCACCAACCTACATTTCATGCAAGGAGAAAGAAGATTAGATGAGAGAAATAAGAATCCTCATGAAAGAATGTAGTCATTTCCCCCTCGCTCTGTTTGCAAATGGAACAGGAAAGGAAATAATAAGTAATTGTTCAGGGCATCCTATGCCATGCACCATATAGTAGCTTGTGTAGTATTGATGTAGATGTATTATATTTAAAAGATTATATGAGTTTAACATCTCAATGAGCTTCTAATTTACTATATTCTTTGGATTTGCATTGTATTAAAGTCACCAAATTTTTAAACAATGTGAAATCCAGGATGAAATGTAACACTACTATGAAAAGGAAACTTGCTACTCACGATATACCAGAGATGGTGAGTCGCAGATGGCCACAACAAATAGACTCACAAAAGGCCTTTGTCAAAAACACATGACACACAGATACTTGTGCATGTGCACACAAACACACGGCTGCATCTCATGCAACTGAAACCACAGAGAGAGGGTGTTCCTTTTCAACAAATATTTACTTATTTATTGCCACTGTTTAGAATGATATTGGATGCATCAGTATCATTTACATTTACAGTTACAGGGTGATTTAGAAACTGAGCACACAGGTTATTTTACAGTAGACTTACTTGTGTAGATACATATAATAATTAATGAAAAGGAAAAACCAAAACTTTATTTCTAATTTAATTTAATAAATTCAGGCCCTCAACTTTGCTTTCAGCTGTGGTACTCGAGTGTTGACAAAACATAAGAAAATTTTCATATTTACTGGTCACTGACCCCTTATATGTAACACATTCATAAGGAAATTGCCATAGTAGAGCAATTCTTTCGGACTAGTCCCAAAGTATTCCTTAACTTTGTACTCTTACTTTTGTTATGAAGCCTGGTAGTGCTTTCGTATTTTGTACACTGTTTGGAAGCCTGTTGTGTAAAAACATTCAGCTTTAGTACGACCTTTATGAGCCACCTGTAGTCAAGTACCATTGATGTGATAATGGACTATGTGATAACAAACTTTAACTTTTGTGCTATAAATGTGTACTTATCTGTTTAGCATTAGTGCATAGTTTGCTATGACATACATTATAGTTTCACATACATACATACATACATACATACATAGATGGATGGAACTGTCGAAATTGTAAATTGTCTGAATTTGATTTTACAAGATTCTCTTGGTGATAGCCTTATATACCAGGTACAGGGATTTCTTTTCATTTCATTCACATATGGAGTGCAGGAAAAATGAGTGCTTGGATACCTTCATGTGTGCTGTAATTATTGTTAAAAGCCTACCACTTCCATTTCTTAAGCATCTCTGTGGCACTCTCCCTTGGATTAAACAAACCTGTGACCATTTGTGCTGCCCTTGTCTTTATATATTCAATATCCCCTGTTAGTCCTATCTGGTATGGTTCCTACACATTTGAGCAAAATTCTAGGATGGGTCACATGAGTGATTTGTAAGCAATCTCCTTTGTAGACAGAGGGCATTTCCCCAGCTTTCTACAATAAATCAAAGTACAGCACCTTCTTTACCCATGACTCAGCCCACATTATCATCTCCCTTTAATATCCTCTCAAAGCGTAACACCCAGGTATTTGTATAAGTTTGCTGATTCCAACAGTGACTCGTTGATATTATAGTTACAGGTTACTACGTTTTTTTCATTTTGTGAAGTGCACAATTTTACACTAGTGAACATTTAAGTCAAGTTGAAGAACACCACTTTCAAATTTTATCAAGAGCTAACTGAATATTTATGAAGATTCATTCAGGCAGTACTTCAATATAGATAACTGCATCAAGCCTGAGTTTACTTTTAATATTGTCCACAAGGTCATTAATACACATAATTTACTTGTGCATACACTGATCAGCCAGAACAGCACGATCACCTACCTAATCACTGGTATGGCCACCTCCGACAGGGATAACAGTAGCAATGCAATCAATGAGGTCTTGGTAGGTAGCTGGAGGGAGTTGGCACCACATAAGTTACCAAATTCCAGAGAGGGTGTTCTGATCTCTGATGCCACGTTCAGTCACATCCTGACCAGTTTCAGATCTGGCGAGTTGGGCGACCAGAACATCAACTGGACTTGCCACTGTGTTCCTCGAACCACTCCATCACTCTCTCCTGGCCTTGTCACATGGAGCATTATCTTGCTGAAAAATTCCACTGCCGTTGGAAAATGTAATTGTTAAGAAGGGGTGTACAATACTGCTTGCACGAGCTCCACTGGACCTACAGATGCCCACTTGAATGTGCTCAGAGCATAATAGAGCCACCGCCATATGTTCCTTTGGAAGACAAAGGCTTTGCGCCCTCCCATCAGCACGATTAAAAATGTATCACAATTCACCAGACCAAGTAATACTCTGTCACTGTACTAATTTCCAGTGCCAATGGTCACATGCCCATTTCAGTTGTAGTTGCCGATGTTGTGGTTTAACGGTGGCACACGTACGGGTCATGGCTGCAGAGGCCCATCGTTAGAAGTGTTTGATGCACTGTGTATTCAGACATACTTGGATGATTGCTCCATGTCTGGTATCCATATATATTATGCTACCTGTCAGATACAGATATAATGTGTTCTGCATATTACTTTTGTTGTAATGTCTGCTCAAATCAGCAAACTGCTCAGCTATAAATCTCAGGTGACGTAGGATAATTGAATGGAAAATTTGTAATGCTGAAGAAAGTAGGTTAGGTGCTATTCAATGTTGGAGCAAGCCATAGCTTTTCACTAATGTGTACTTAATATTGGACTCATTTTCATTATGTTATTGCATCAGTTGTATTCCGACAGTCATAAACAACTGCAATGTAATGTGTTGCACAAGGCAAATCTATGATAAAATAATGTTTCAAAGATTAGCTATTTGTCTGCAGCCCGTGAGGATTTGTATTCATGGTATAGCTATTGTTTCTGCAGACATATACTTTCAACTGGACTCTAGTTAATTCATCATTTTATAACTAATGAGAAAATATATACATATAGATCAAACCTTTAGGATGGCTGAACTATCCATTTTGTTCCAATTATTTTTTTTTTTTTTTTTTTACTCATTCATATGTAACTCATGGTACATCATCCTTTAATTTAATCTATGTTGGAATTTACCTTATCTGTGCCCAGTTTTATTTACTGTCCGATGTGATGTTGCCACATCATGTCTAGTGTGGTGATGATCAACGAGACGACTGCCAACTGGTTATTGAGCAGTATACATTCTGGAAGTACCCTGTGGGTTCTTCATTTTCCACTATAAACCTGATTATACAGTGGTATCTGGCCATGGTGGCTCTCAGTCCCTACAAAAAAAATTTTTTAAAAAAATTGGGATGATGACTTTCTAGCTACAAGAACATGGTGCCTTTGACAATTATTGCGGGCAAATTCCTCTATCCCTCTATCCATCCTTGTAGCTTCCTGACCTTAAATTTTCATGTCAGTTCAGTTGCTGTAAAGTCTGAGTTTGACTTGTAAAGAAATAATTCCTTTTGGTCCTACAAGTGGCACAGTCATTATGTCTAGGTACATTTCAACAGTTGAAAACTAACATAATTATTCCATGAAAGTAGATGTCTGAAAGGCTAACAATTACTGTTTCTTGTAAATTGCTTAACAACTACCTTTACATGATACAATGTATGCTATATTCATCTGTTTAATCTGGTCTATCTGGACTTAATACAAAGACATGCAATGTAATTCTTGATAATCACTCATTGTCAATGTATTCTAAAACTTAAGAGTTCTTATTGATACGCACTGCTGCTTCAAATATCTTCTATGTCTATTAAACACAATGATACACTGTCAAGTGCAATGTGGTTCTCAGTAACCACTCATTATCAATGCTCTTTTTCTTTCAAAAGAAGTATATTTACTTTCACTAGATCTGCAACTTATGGGAACAAAGTTAGAACTAGCAATGTATTGCCATATATTATACCATGATGTGCTGTCACATGCAGTCTAATTCTCTGTAACTGTTCATTGTCCAAGTGGTGAACTGCTTTCTTGTGCTGTACAGCATACCCCAGCAGTTATTAACAGCAATATCTTGACTTAATTAATTCCATCACTCTGCTAACAACTGTTTATTTATATGTAATGGAGCTTGAAAAAATATACATCTTTCACCTTTGCCTTATATATAATTTTGTAACATTATGAACACATGAAATATGTCTGTGAACTTGAAATAGCACTTCATATATGCTTTGTCAATTGGAAGGAGAACATGACACTTAGCCAAGATTTTAGTAACCTAAACTTTTGTATCTCAGACTCGCCTTCTGTATAATTTTGAAAATGTGATATTTTTACTTTTGTACTTGACTCTATGGTGTTTAGCAAACATATCAATGCATCACAAAGTACTTCTTATAATATGAACGTTCTACATATCTATGATATACCCAATGAAGCAGTTAGTTGACTTTGTCTATTAATTGATATGGGATATGTTGTAATTTGATGCATTTGGCTACCTTATTTCTATATTTTCATGTTAATGTACTAATTTACGTTTGAGCAGCAACAGATATCAGATGAACACAGTAATTCTGTACCTCTCTTTATTATTTTCATGTTTATGTTTCAGTATTTCATGTTTATGTAAGATCAAACCCAGATATTAGAGGGGCTGCTTGTAAGTCAGTTGGTAATATCTAGCATTTTTTACTTGAATTAACCAATACAGCATTTTACATGTCATTTACTCTCTCCTGTAGAATGCTAGTTGTTCACCCTTTGTTGATTAGTCAGTAGGGAGTGTTGGGGTTAATATTCGAGGACTGGGAAGGTGAAGCTGAGGCAAGTCCGTTCTGCAGGGAATACCGAACACTCTTCTCTCTCCGGCATGACAGTGAAGTTCTGGAACAGTGGGGGTCCTGTCTTTGGGGGTCTGTCATCTTTTCTTCTTCAACTCCAACACTCTGAATCTTCTATTTAATTTCTTACTTCTCATTAGAGTACCATGATCTCCTTCCCTCTGTCCACATGCATATGCCTCTATTGCTGAGATCCTTCTAGCTTACCATGTCAACACTTGCCATTGTTGACAAAAGCCTATTTTACAAGAGGATCTGGGAAACAAGCTAGTATTTTTGCACTCTTGAAGATACTTGGTCAGGCATGTCATCTCATAAAGCAGTCTGCATACTGCACACTTCAAGATTCTCTATGAAGCAGTCTGCATACTTCAAGACTATTTAGATTTATGTAAAGTACAGAGATTAGTGCATTTACGCTTAGGAATTTTTGCTACCTTTGAAACTCTAAGTTACATATTATCTCATACAGTTAAGAAACAACTTGTTCTTTCCTTCTGGTATTGAGTAATAATTTTGTATTATGCTTCATATTACTTTACATATTTAATCAAATAGTGGATTTATTTCATATCATAAGTAAAATTCTTGTTCCTCCATGTGTCGGAGAAGGTTTTGTTCATCTTTCAGTTTCAAAAATCCTTTTGGGTGTGTTGAAACATAACAGACTCACTTAAAACGTGCATTCTCCAGTTGAATTTGGAATTACACATGCATATAAAAGCATGTGTCTCATCTAGAAAAAATTATAAATGCTTGATTTCATTTACTTCAAAGTGTAGAAGCTCTGTACATGAAGGGAACCTCCAGTACTTCACAAGAAATGCAAATGCATTATTTCAATTATGTATTCAAGAAATTATACTCAAATAGTATCACAAATATGACCCAACATAGAATTGTACTTGCTGTTCTGGAGTAAATATACGATTGTATATGTATTTTCAGTTTTTTGTGTGTTAATTTTAGTTGTTAGTTAATCAAAAAATGATTCTAAACAATGCCGCAGATTGTTTGGACTTATACATAGGGGGTCAGTACTTTGTGTGTATTTGGACAGAAAGTATGTTGCTTGTTGAGCATGTTTCGTTTCGTTTAATTTCATTATTGCAAGTATGTTACAACTTATTTTAGATTTTTCAAGATGCTTTTAGTTACTTTGAGATCATAATAAATATTCAGCTGAAACATTTTACTAGATTAAAAAATCATTCAACTTTATGGTTAAATACTACAGTCGCTGTTTTCTGGGACTTCTGCTGTGACAGATCACCAGCAATTGTGAGTACTTTAACTTAAATCAAAATTAATTCATAGTAATGTTTTAGAGATGTGTTAGGAATGGAACCTGTGTCAGTGAAGAATGTGTAGGACGCTTGTCTGACTCATACCACTTCCTCTTGCAATTCTGCAGAAACTAATGTGTGGATCAACTGCAAACAGCATCAAGAATACTAATTTCCCCATCTTCTGTCCTAATTTGTTTATTTCCATTACAATGTTTAGGTGTTACACTACCACTTTTAGTAACTCGTTGAAGATGATAAATAATTGCCAAGATGGTCCGCATCTATTGCGTTATCTTGCCTCGTATACTGTACAAGAATTAGTTGCAATCTTATGAAACTCTTTGTACATCATGAGTATGTCTGCTTTTTATGCATTAGTAAAGCCCGTCAACCACTCTTGACCTACCGCTTGGACTGTCACATATTTACTGATTAGCAAGTCTTTATGCACACTGTAGGCAAACATAAGAACATTGTACCTAGCAACTATGTAGGTTTAATGGCACAGACAAGTGTCAGTGGGGAAAATGTGTACAATATTATAATGCATAAATGACTCGTACTAGATTCCTGCAACAAACCCCACTGACATTCTGAGGTATACCACTTTTAATTTCTAAATGTCAATAGGCATCGTTCCATTTAAAAAATTGCATGTTTTCACAAACAATACAGTTTTGAAGTATTATTATGATCTGTTTCTTGGCTAGCAATATGAGCTCCAGACTACCAATTCACTTTGTGAAAACCACACCTGTTCCCATTTCTACAAGATTTGCCGTGAAAATTTTAGATGATTCACCCTGTCTTTACTTGCAGAATCTCTTCTACTTCTTTACTGTAATTTCCTTTTTATATCCAGATTAGCATCCTGATATTAGGCTCATTATTCCCACCTATATCCATTCTGTAGGATGGGAAATATGCAGCTGGCACATCATCAGATTCCAACTTGTGTTTCAGAGGATGATTCAATAGTTTGTTTCTCAAATCCTATTCATAAACCATGCAAAAGCATTACCAAGTAAAAGTGAATCATTATGTTTATAGGCTTTTTAATCATTTTTGTTTGGTGTAATTGTTCTTAGGAAATATATGATGCTTAACTCCTAATTTTTATGATGTCTGCAGTGGTTAGTACAAATTGTGATCAGACTCTTGTTTTTCACTGAAATCTCTCAAAATACTGGTAATTGTAGCATGACTCTGCACTAAAATGTCATTTGCCAGTAAGCACTCAAACTCATGTAAAGAATCTTCGAGGTGCCCGACAACATCGACACAGTAGGTTATGGCTGTGGAATGCTCAGCTGCTTACATCAGGATTGCACCTTGCCATCATCGAGATGCTGTGTTAGGTGTTGCTGGTTGATCTTACTATTCCTGCATGCTACCCATTTGTATAATTGATGCTGCTTGTCTTCCATTTATTACAGTCTGTGTGTTTGCTTCATGCAGACACCAGCTCCTCTTCTAACCCTACATTGTTTGTGCGGGTGACACTTGTCCCACTTGATTTTCCCATCTACATTTTGTCTCAGGTGGATGGAGTTCAGGCCCTTAACTCTCTACCTGTAAGCTTTAGCCATCAGTGGCTTGATCTGTTTGTGAAACATTATTATAGTTTGGAGGACACTTGTCATCTGCACGAGGACAATTGCTAGAATCCAAAACAATGTGCACATTACTTCACTGGTTTCCTACACTCACTCAACTTTTATGTACATTACTTTAGGTATATCAAAACTAATTACAGTTAATTTGCTTTTTACATAGAACACTTACCTATGAGAAATAATGCTCTCTAAACATCTAGTTTGTGGAATAAACATGTTAGATAAAAGAAAACTAGGACAGAGTTTATCAGCAATCTTAATGTCTGACTGGAATAGTTCCATGACCTGAGTGATGATGTTCCTGACAATGAAGAGAACGAGAATTCTGTACATTAAATTGGTCATATTTGACGAATGGAACAAGAAGTATCAGAAAATCATGAATATCACAGGAAAAAGTAAATCAAGAAGGTATATTTCTTTTACAAAAAATTGGAACGGTTAAATGGAAGAAAATTAAATATTCTACAAATATTATAACAAGATCTTTTAATTTTATTACACATTTATCAGGATCCAGAAATGAAGCCCATACATAAGGGTGGTCCCATAAGTACCTGGACTGACTGGGAGATGGCAGTTGTTGAATAATACCTCTGAATTAGAAACTATATGATCTATGAAGCATTTGTTTCAAGTCTGAAGACGCCACATTGTTTAGTATCCTCCAGTAGTGAATGTTGTGTGATCTTGTTAAAGTGGAGAAAATTCGTCATTGTTACCTGATGCAATATATTTTTTTTAAACGCTTCAGTGCAACAAATATTAAAGCTTCTACTTTCAGGGAGTCTGTTCCTTTGTTGTCAACAGTAAAATATTGGGTGCCTGAGTTTAAGCAAGGCCGTATGAGCAGCCAAGACAAGCATCACAGTGGTTGAACATATGAAGTGATGACTCCAGAAATGGTAAAAAAATCCACAAAGCAGTACTGGATGATTGTCTACTGTAAGTGCGAGCTGTCAGGCATTTCAGAATGTGTTGTACATCACATAACTTGGACATGAGAAAACTGTGTGCAAGGTTCAGGACGCGTTTGCCCACACTCGAGGAGAAACAATGTCATAAAGATGTTTCAGTTGAGTGTTTAGAGAAGTTTCAGAATAATAAAGCTGATATTTAGCACCTTTTCATAACCATGGATGAAACATGGGTCCGCCACTTCATTCCTGAGACAAAAAAAAAAAAAAAAAAAAAAAAAAATAAAAAAAATGGTTACAAATTGGAGAACAGACTCCAAAGAAGGCAAAGACCATTTCATCTGGTGGCAAGGCCAAGGCATTTATTTATTTATTTATTTTTTTGGGATGCACGTGGGATAGTTTTCGTTGACTATATTGAAAAAGGAGTAACCATCAGTGGTGAGTATTATGCAAACGTACTGCAACATTTGGGCAAAGAAATCAAACAAAAATGGCCACATTTGGCCAAGAAGGAAATGTTGTTTCTTCAGGACAATGCACCAGCTCACATTACAATGGCCAACATTAATGAATTAAAGTTTCACTTGCTACCTCATGCACTCTATTCTGTTCTAAAACTTGAAAAAAAAGACTTGGTGGTCGAAAATTTTCTACAAATGAAGACATGATGCCGGCAGTTAATGGCTATTTTGAGGAGTTAGGCAGTTCCCATTATAAAAAGGGTATTGAACATCTTTTAAAGAGATACCTACAAGATGTGCAACTACAAACCCCACACATTATTCTAAACACTTTCTTTTGAGCAATGAATACTTTTTGTCTAAATGTTGAGTTACCCCAAAATATAATTCTGCGTGACATTATGGAGTGATAACATACTTTGCATACTAACTTCTATATCCTCAAAATTAGCAATTATTATGAGTGCAAAAGTTGCTGAAACTATTCGCTTTAGAAGATCCAAAATATGATTTTTCCAATTAAGATTCTCATCTATATGTACACCCAAAATCTTAGTGTGCTCTACCATGTCTGCTGATGTGCTATATTTATTGAAGGAACTGTACTTTCTGCAGCAGAAAATCGGATGTACTGAGTTTCTTCAAAGTTTAGAGCAAGCCCATTTGCAGAAAACCAATTAATGACTTTTCCAAAAACCTTATTTGTATCATTTTCAATTGGACTTTCTTCTACTGGATTAATAATGATTCTTGTGTCACCCACAAACAGTGCCAGTTCAGCTTCCTATTTCAGATAAGAAGGGAGGTTGTTCACACATATCAAGAACAGAAGGGGACTGATGGACTGAATCCTGTTGAACGCCTAATGTAATTTAACACTAGTTTGATGAAGTGGTAAACTTACTTCAATCACTTGACCCATATAAGGAAACTTTTGGTTCCTGTTCTGTAGGTGACTAAACCACTCATATGCTATTCCATAGAATTGTAATTCCTATAACATAATGCTTTGGACAAGTCACAGAAAATTCCTATTGGTGACGTTTTACTATTTAAAGACTCTATAATGTGGACAGTGAAATTGTATATTGCTGTCTCAGTGGAACAGCGTTTTTGAAATCTGAACTGTGATTTACTAAGTATCCCATTACTGTTGAAATGGCTATCCATTAGTGAGTACCTTTCCCTCTCAAGGATTTTTGATAATGCTGTAAGGAAGGTCACTAGCCAATGATTATTGACATTTGAGGTGTCCCCCTTTTTGTAGAGAGGCCTAACAATGGCATATTTTAACCTGTCTGTGCTGCATATGCATGTGTAATTTCTTTTATTTTTTTGGAGAAGGCTTTGGCCAAAACTCAGTGTAAAACAATCTGTTTCATGTGCCTGCCTGCAACTCAATGTTTCATCTTTACAGTGAGTAGCAATCTACCCTTTTCATAACTGTTAATAAACAAAAGTGGTTAACACTCATTTCTGTCTTCTAGAGGATAGAAACTTTCATTTCTGCCAAAACTTCCAGTTTAGCGAAGCTTTTGTGTAGCCAGTCCATAATACAGAGGCTTCATTTTTTCTCCTTTCCAGCTGTGATGTACGTAAATTGGCTGTCAAAGTTGACTAGTAGGCTTTTAAAACCAATCATTCTTGTACAAGGTATGAAACAACGCTAATTCTAGTTGTTCCATGTAATTATATTCATAACACTGTCTGCATCACAGCATTTAATTGTACTAATGAATGCTTGGTTACATTATAATGCTTTTACATGCATGGTCATTCTTACAGCTGTTGTATTGCTTTATGTGCAATAGTTCAGCACTGTTCATGGAACAGGCGTGCACTCAGTCACCATCAGCCATAGTCAACAGCTGCAGAATGTCTGATTCACAATTGTTGTTAATCAGTATTTTCAGTACAGCAATAATTTTGTCAATATATTTATGCAGCAGAGGAATGGTAAATTTTTGTTAGTCATTAGACAACCTACCCACCAATGTTGTAAACTGAAATGAGTGGCTGCACTTGGTTTTTAAACGTATTTCCTTTTTCACTTGTATTTTCTTAATTACATTACTTTATTCCATTCTTCACTGAATGATAAAGATCTCTTAACATTAGACTGTCAGTTTGTGTTTCTTCTGGTGGACCAATATATCTTTCAAGTATCAAATGGTATATCCAAATGATTAGGCAACTTGATTCTAAAGTAGCATAATAATTTGATGTAGGTGGTAGGAATTTTATTATTTATGCATTTACTCTCATATGATATAATGATATGAGAAGCTGTGATTGACAGGTTCACTTACAGCCCTATGTTTGTTGTAATGTTACACATGTTTTGTCATTTTATTCGACTGGTGCTACCAGGGGTATGAAACTTAAGTAGGGACTTTGGGTAACATCACCTTGGTTTGCTGCCATGCACACATCATTTTCTTGTTAAGTAATTTAAAGTACTCAATATTCCTTTTTGTTTCATAGTAAACAGAAGGTGGTTTCGTTCTATTGTGTTCCTGATTATTACTTCTTGTTTGTATTGCACTCTTTGAATCTGTTTCGTCGATAGGTCATATTCATCATAGACAGCAGTAATCTTTGAAACTCAGGTCACTCATTTGAGCCACCATGTTAATCCAGCATGTTCTTATGTCTTGTACTGTGTGCATGTGTAAGATAATTATCAAAACATACATATGTGCAGATATTAGTGAGAACAGTTTATTGCGTATACTGCTATTTGTACTGTCATGTACAATTACCCAATGCCCAACATAAAATATTTCACTCATATGTTACTGGGTACTATAATCTTGAGTGTTATTGGCTGTAAACATGCCTACCATCAGATTCCCGTAGCATCGGATGACTTCCCTAAAACAGCTATTATCATGCTGCTTGGTTTGTTCTAATACCACTTTATGCCATTTGGCCTAAGAAATGCAGCAGCGTTTCTTGACTCCATCCTACCCACAGCTAGAGTTTTACTCCACATACCTGGACGACATACTAATTTTCAGCAAGTCAGCTGAGGAACATGAAAATCATTATCCAATGGCATTGAGATCAACAAAGAAAAATTACAGTTGCGTCAGCCTTCCGTCACTTTCTTGGCTCACACCATCACCACTGACATAATACAGCCTCCCAAAACTCGTGTGCAAGCCGTCACTTCACTGCCACCCCCGGCTACTTACAAAGAACTCCAATGTTTCCCGGGCACAATAAGTTACTGCCGTCGTCACCTGCCTTCTGCCACTGCCGTGCAGGCCCCACTGACAGACTCGCTCTTGGGTAAACAGACTTCAGGACTCAAACCTGTTCACTGGACTGCACCTACACAGGAGGCTTTCAATGTATTAGACTTCTTTAGCTCACCCTGAGCCGTCCATCACTACGGACGCCAGTGACATTGCAGTGGCAGTGGTACTACATCAATGCAAGATAGACATGGTTTCCCCTCTTCATTTCTTCTCTAAAAAGCTGTAACCAGGTGAGAAGAAATTCTCCACTTTTGATAGAGAACTCCTTGTGGTCTACAAGGCTGTCAAACACTACTGCCCTGACGTGGAGGATCACTCATTCTTCATCCTCGCAGACCACAAACCACTCACAGATGCTTTCTGCAACCCCCCCCCCCCCCCCCCCCCCCGCCACGAGGACCTACCCTGCCTGCGTTTCTGTCCCTTTGATCTAGTCTCCCAATTCATAACCGATGTTCACTATATCAAATATCACCGCAGATCAATACTATTTCATGCATCATTGACTTATCCAACCACTCTACAAGACTCTGATAAGGAATCTCAAGCTCTCCTCACAGGCCCTCAAACATCCATTGTGTTTACTAAAACTAGATTCCCAATTCCCTAGCATTGCGGACAAAGCTGTTGTGGGACTCTTCTACAGTGGTGTCTGCTAGTAGAATGAGAACTCGAACATCGAGAGTGATGTCTGAAATGTTGTCAACGTGGTGCGGGGGTACATTGTAGAGCAGGGTGACTGACGGAGAGGGTGTCTCCATAGTCGATAAGGTAGCAGCAAAACCTGCACACGAGGTGGAGGGTGACGTGTCTGAGAAACCCGTAGAAGGTGACAGGGAGGTGTCAGGTGAATAAAACAGTGTGGTGGCCTGAGGAGATACACTGTCGGACTCCACAGTGGGAGGGAGACTGGCAGGAGAGTCATTAGGAGGATCACACTGAGCCAGCATAGGGACATCATGGTCCATGAGTGCTGGTTTGAGTTGGTGTAACAAAACAGTTTGAGGACTGTCTTTGATGTTGATGACGAAAGTTGTATCGCCCTGCTGCAGGACTTTAAAGGGGCCGAGATAAGGTGGTTGCAGAGGCTGTCAGACCGAATTCTCTCAGCATTACATGGGAGCAAGTGTTGAGAATGGTTGGCAAGTGGCTGAAGACGTGCATGTTTGAAGTGGGTGTGCATGCAACTTATGATATTGGGGGAGTGGGAAGTCTTCAGGTACTTGAGGCTGAATGAATTCCCCTGGTAGGATGGGGTTCTCCACAAAAACGAATTCTGAGATAGCTCCTGTAAGTTGGGCTTGAAAGTTGAACAGAGACTGAGCAGTACTCATGGAAGTGCATCAGACCAGAGGCAGTTGTGGCACCTGAGTGCTGTGCCTCCATTCCACTAGCCTGTTGCTTTTTGGGTGGTAGGCTGTGGCGTGAATTTTCTTTATGCCGCAGATGTCACATGGTGAACAGGGAAGACTCAAACTGCCAACCTCAGTCAGTGGTGATGGTGGTCGGACAACTGAACCTAGCAATCCATGAGGAGATAAAACCCTCAGCAGTGCTGTTAGGTAAGGGGTCTGCCTCTACTTGGTGAGATGTGTGGTCAATTCTGGATAGAATGTATCTGTGGCCCTCCGCGATGGTGGAAGAGGATCGATATGTACGTGACGAAATCGTCCTGGAGGGATGTTGAACTTGCCCAGTGGTGGGGCGGTATGGCGGCTGACTTTGTTGCATTGGCAGGGGATGCAGCAGTGTGCCCGGGTCTGACAGTACCATTTTATATTTTTCCAAATTAAACACTCAGAGATGAGCCATGTGCTGGAGCAGACACCAGGGTGAGTGAGGTTATGCAGTTCGAAGGCCAGCTGGAGCAGCGAGGGGGGAGGGGGGGAGGGGTAACAGGCATACGGTACAGGTAGAAGAGTCACACAATGCAGACACCACTGCCCGCCACCCGACGACCAGTTAAACATCAGTGTTGTGCATAGCCTCACCCTCCCTCGTGAGTAAGACCTGATGACAACTACCACCTTCATCTCACCGGACAGCTTGATCAGCATCCGGGCTTACCCCACCATCCTCTGTTCAACTCACCTGCTCTCAGGCTGGCCTCCGCATCATCTACCCTCGCTGGCTCAACGACTTCAAGGTAGACCTGCCTCCCATTGCTTTGCCTCCAAAATCCACCACGGTAGGGGTGGAGGTCCTGGTTGTGCGGCTCCCAGCTCGTACGAATACCAGCAACATCAATGCCCACATGGTCCCCCTCAAGACTCATATGCAGTACTCCTTACTGTCAGGGGGTGGAGGTGCTGTGTGGCATTGATAGGTCATATCAACAATAGACAACATTAATCTTTGGGACTCAGGTCACTTATCCGACCCACTATTTTAATTCAGTCCATTCTTATACCTTGTACTGTGTGCATGTGTATGATAATTGTCGAAATATATGTATGTGCAAATATTACTGGGGACAGTTTATTCTGTATACCACTACTTGTATCCTGTTCCCATAAATCGTACTGTAAATATGTTACTCCTAATCTGTCTGATTTTTGCTAATACCTGTAATATTGTGGGAGATAAATAATTCCACATTAGGTGGAAGTGGCCACGAGTGTGTGAATATATAATTGCTTTCTATCTCTGAACATGACCTTTCAGCCAAAAGCTTAAATGTTTAGCACTCTTTTCATTATACCTGTCTGCAGCTCACTGATTGCTCCATGTGGTGAATAGCAGTCCATCTTTTTCATAATATTGTTCTTATTGGGTTTTTGTTTCTTATAAAATTGAAGTAGCTTTTATCACATGATTTTCTGCAAGCTCATATATATTTGTTTCTGCTTACAAATTCATGTGTGAACTGCTAAATTGTAAGTATATTGCTCATATTCTACCTTATTTTTGTTTGTGTTCATTTCCATACTTTCTTGCATTTAATGGAGAACTCATTGGAGTGGAAGGATGATTCTAATGCATCAATTTTTGCTAAAATGTATTGTTTGTAGTACTTGTCAATAATGTGTGATAAAATATTTGAAGCTGCTGTTGAATTTTTTAGTATTTGTGAGGAAGGGTTCTCCAGTCACTGAGACTACAAAACATAGTCTGTGGCAAAAAGCAATAGTGTTCAACGCAGAATTGCATAGTCATTCAATGACAAGATGTAAAAAAGTTAAATACCAATTTTGTCAAAAGCTTCCTAGCATGATGTTCTCCATTAAATGTGAGAAAGTACAGTGGAATGGTATGAACATAAAGTAGAAAATGTGCAACATATCCAAACACATTTAAATCAAGTAGTTTACACACAGATTTGTACACAGGAACAACTATATGTGAGCCCACAGAAAAGCAAGTGGTAAAACCAGCTTCTATTTTATATGAAACAAAAACAAATATGGAATCATTTACCCCACAAAATGTTATGGAACAGTGCAGTACATACAAAAAGTTGTAATCAGGAACACAATGTCATGAAACTATCTCTCTTTGTCATGTCATATGCTTGTCGGATTTTGACATGTGCTAACATGCAGTTATTCCCACATGATCAAAATTGCAATATTGGGATTAACAAATCAACAGTTTTACAGTCAAAAGATGAACATATCATCATTGACAAACTCTTTGTTTCTTGATTGAGATTTCATGAATATATTACCTTGTACAGTCACAAAAAGATTTCCATGCATGCACTTAATGTATAAATGAAAAATATTATCATCTAATACTCATATTCTGTTTGATAAATGACTCAGTTTGTGCCATTCTACATCACATTCCTCATTTATAATGTGACACTCTGGTCACATCCAATGAGAAGGCCATTTCCCTTATTTATAGTGTGTCTGTTAACTTTGTCGTTAGAAACCTGGAAACGTCTGTTGTAAAATTGAAATTGTGTGGCTTCAATAAAGAATAGAAACATAAAACTGTGTTTTATCATGATTTTCAAAGAATTACTTACAAATCATCAAAATACTGCACTTAAGTACTGTGTTATTATTCTTTACTATTTATTATTGTAGCTGGGGATGTGTGATTCTGAACTCGAGTAAAATGCTGGGTGGTTACAACTGAAGTGTGTCTGCTCAGGGAGATCCAGTGTGGGCTGTAATTACCATATGAAGGTGAAACTTGGTAGATACACTAGTGGGATAATGCAGAACCAATTTACATTGGGAAAAAAATTAATTTCAATTTTTGTCACCAGGTGCAAATCTAATCCCATTCAGCATTTTGTAGACATCTCCAGTGCTTATATTGAGCAAATTGTGTAAGAAGTGCTTAGTAATAAACTGACAATTATTCCCTCCTGTCTTGTTTGAACTTTTCTACTCATGTCCTGTTCCTAATCCACTTCATGTGCAAACATGTCTATACATCTTTCTTGCATTCACAGTGCCAGATTTGCACTCGGGGGCCAAAATTGGAACTTTTACTCTGGAAAAAAAAATCACTTCTGTATTTATGCATTATAATATCTACCAAGTTTTGCTGCCACATGATAAGTACACCACACACTGGACCTCTGTGAGCACCTGCATTTCAATTATAATCACCCAGTACTAGGATGTTAAATTGTTCTTTAAAATCATTTATTTGCAAGATACTACACATGAATCTGCTGGTTTGGGCCTAATTCCTAGTATGTCTCAACCTTAAACTAACTAAATCATCATGAGACAACATGCATTGTAATTGGCTTGTGTTAGCTGCAAATTGCATACATTATTTTAATGTGTGGATTTATGACATGTTGTTAAACATATATACTGTAAATATGCTTCATTGGGTATTAAAAGTTGTATGATACACAGTTACATGAAGCAATCACTATGGATAATAATATGCTTCATTTGCAGACTGTTGTATTACTAAACAGTGTTGATGAAGAAAAATGAAGCAGTTGTAAGTAACGCCAGTATGAATGTTTACCTCAGTATTGGAGATAAGCATGTTTATGATGAAATTAAACAGAAAAGAGGTCAAGATAAGGAGATACATTTAACTCTGAATGCTACAGCATTCAGTTGGAATTACAGATTGAAGAGCTTTGGGAGAAAGGAGGATCATAGCAAGGAATATGAAAGTAAAGTACAATTAGCAGAAGTTTAAAATTCATTTTGTTATGTGTGCATTACAACATGTGAAGGGTGACTCAAAAGAAATAAAATTTTAGATAGTAAAAAATTTGCATATTTGCATACTTAGAGCAAATCACTTGTTTTTAATTGCCAGTTGTCATTGTTTATTGAAGAATTTCTTTGCTTAATCTCCCACATTCCCATATTAATGTGCCAAATCAGCATTTCTGTAGCAGAAATGTGAATTAGAAGGTATTTGACATAACCTGTTGTCAAGTTGCAAGAATGTCATACTTTTTGTCAAGTACTGTTCCTGTCAGGACACAAGTGGAAAAGTTCTCAATGTTCTTTCTGTTAACAAGCTGTCTGTAGCATATAATAGGCATGGAATTACTGATAAAAAGAAAATTTTTAGGTTCTGTAGATTTATAAGGGTTGTACACTCAATGAAAATTATGCAGTCTTCAAAATTAATGGACATGTGAAGAACCTAAGCTTTTGACACTGATGACAAGAACATAGATTTAAAATTATGAAACTATGGTGATAAAATACAGGGAGCAAAAGGCAGTGTGCAGGTTGTGCACAAAGGACATTGCCATTACAAGAGTCAAAGAACTGAAAGGGAAGTGCTAACTGAGGAGGAGGACAGGCAGGGCTGCAGCCTATCCCAAATGTTTTTCAGTCTCTACACTGAGCAGGCAGTAAAACAGAGTGATACATGATGGATCAACAATCCAGATCTTTAAAGGGCATTTCAAGTACATTGAATGCCATGCAGAGACCATTTGAAGACATGTAATTTTTGGTATCCGAAATTTGCCTAATGTGTCAAAAGTGCAGAGACCGGTAAGGAAATTCGAAGATACATGATTGACTGGAAACATAAAATCACATGGATGTCCTCATATTTGTCAACTGGTAGGGAATGTCTCGGTCACCAATGTCCCACTGCTACATGTGCAGTGAAGTGAATTCACTGCCCTTCTCAATGGTGAGCCCTTCTGAGATTGAATTTGCATTGAATTTTAACAAAAGATCTGCATTTACATTCTTTTATGATCCAAACAACACATGAGCTGAGGTCAATGGACAAGTATTTGCTGATTGGGTATTCACAAAACAAGAATTTCAACAACAACAAAAAATCTTCTGTGACAAGGCACCTTTCTGGCTTAAAGGTTGTGTGAATAACCAAAATTGCTGGGTTTGGGGCACAGAGAATCCTTACACAGTCAGCAAGAAGTGTCTTTATCCAGAACAAGTCACTGTTTTGTGCAGGTTATGGGCCATACTTCTTTGAAGGCAAGACTCGAAATGCAGTGAGAGTCACTGGTGATTGTTATTGCCAGATGATAACAGTTTCTATGGGCACAATTGCAAGGGCAAGAATTGAATGTGAATGTGAAAGACATCCACCAACAGGATGAGGGCAACCTGCCACAATGCTTGTTGAAACAACTAGGGTGCTAACAGAAAGATTTCCTGCTTGTCTCATCTTTGTAATGGCGATGTGAACTGGCCACTGTTGTCACGTGATATGACACCATATGACTGTTTTGTCGAGGCATGTCAGATCTTGCATTTAGTTGAACCATACCATACCTCAAAGTAGAAATTAGACATGTCATGGATCAAATTCACGTGGAACTTTGCTCTAGAGTCATCAAAAATTTTGTCCAAAGAATGAATGTGTGTGTACAAAGCCATGGATGACATTTGCTAAATATTTTGTTTTGTGTTTAATTGCCATCTTTGTGTTTTGTATTAACATAGTAATACTAGTAATTTTCAAATAAATTAGGTGCTTTGTTATTTAATTAGAAATTGTGTTTTTTATGTAACACCTGACATGACAGAACCATGGAGTGCTTCCATTAAAAAGCAGTCACCACACAAATTAAGACATTTATCCTAATGGGAGATGAAACTATCACTTCCTTTTCTGTAGAATGCAGTCAGCCACTGACAGATCCACAACAGCACCCGAATCCGTGTCCAGCTGAAAGCAACGTCCATGCACATCTTTCTTCAGACTGCCAAAGATGTGAGAATCACACAGTGATAGATTGAGGCTTTATGGAGGCTGTTGGTTGGGTAACATTGCAAGTCGCTGAAGTGTAGCCTTTCTCCAATTCACAATGTGGCAGGTGGTAATCGTCGTGCATTAAGGTCATCGTGGCCTTAACAGAACTTGTGTGAGCAGTTTTGGGTTGCTTTGTTGGGGGAGACATGGAATGTTTCCACTGTTGGCTTTGGCACTTTACCTTAGGCTATTGGAATACTGTCAGCTGGAATCATCCTGTTATATAATAATGCTTGCCCCCATGCTGCCAATTGGATGAAATGTATGCTCCTCTGATTTTGCTGGGAAATGCTGCAACACCCTCCATACAGCCCAAATCTTTCTCTGTGTGATTTTCATATCTTTGCTTATCTGAAGAAAGAAAGATATGCATGAATGTCAGTTTCAGTTGGAAGAGGAAGCACTAAAGTGATAATAGTTGTGGAATCATGAGCAGCCATTTGCCTTCCTCAAAACAAGAGTTGATCATCTTGTCACCCAGTGAGATAAATGCCTTAACGTGTGCAGTGATTACTTCTGAATGGAACTTGCGGCAAGTGTTAAGTTGTTATTTGAGTTCCTCTCATAAAATGCAGGATCGTTATAGCACAAAAAGCACTTCTGGAAAAAGGATTTCATTAATATACAATATAAATTTAAGTGTTAGGAAAAAGTTGCTGAAGGTAATTGGGGTAAAGCTGTGTGGAAGTGAAATTGGATGATAAGCAGTGCTGACAAGAATAGAATGGTAAAAATTTGATGGGTAAATTGAATAAACACTTGGAAGCAATTGAATCAATATGGGGAAAAAAGATATTTGTGGTACAACTTCTTGCGAAAAACAACAATAATAATAATAACTAGGACACATTCCCAGGCAATGAGGATTTCACAGTTTGGAAACATAAGTAAGTTGCAGTAGTCATATAGGTATGAAGAGAACTTCAGAGAATAGAATAATGTGAATAGATGTATGAAACCTGTGTTCGGCCAGGAAAGAACTGTATTCAGTGACACCCTCTGTCTGTGCACCCTCTCCTTTGATTCTGCAGGCTGCAACTGTGCTGAGTTTAGGGTTGAACAGTGTTTGCAACGTTAATTCTACTGTATAACCATGGCACACCAAAGAGTACATACTCCTGCTGAACCGCATCAAACATTTTGAACTCGAATGTATTGTGTGCCTGCAGGGAGCTGTATGGATGTATTGGTGGACTGCTACACATGTCGGGCACAACATATCGGTGATGCGTCATTTCTATCAACAGTGGTCTGTGGAATGTGCCCTCACCTGTAGATGAGGTTCAGGACATCCACATAGTACAGATGCGTGTCAAGATTGATGCATTACACAACAGCAGTGGCCGACCAAACATAATCCGTGAATGAAATTGAGGTACACATTGTGTCGTCAAGGAACATGGGAAACGGTCTGTGCCTACATCTGTGGGTATGTACCCCAGGACACTGCCTGGTGTGTCACATAAGCTACCCATACCACTCCTAGTCATTCATTTCCTGTTCCACTTGCAAGTAGAGTGAAGGAACAACAACTGTCTACAAGACTCCGTAAGAGCTCTAATCTTGCATATGTTATCCTTATGTGAAATGTATGGTGGCAGAAGTAGAATCATTCTGTAGATAGCTCTAAATGCCAGTTGTCTAAATTTTCTCAATACTTTTCTATCAAACAAACGTTTCCTTTCCTTCAGGGATTCCCATTTAAATTCCTGAAGCATCTCTGTAATTTTTGTTTGTTATTTTAACCTACGGGTAACAAATCTAGCAGCACACCTCTGATTTGCTCTGATGTTTCACTTTAAACTGACCTGGTGCTGATCGCAAATAGTCCATCAGTACTTCAGAAAGTGTGCAGTTGTGTCCTATATGCAGTCTTCTATACAGATGAAGCACACTTTTTCAAAAATCTGCCAATAAACCAGAGCAGACTGTTTGTCATCCCTACCACAGTCCTCAGATGCTCATTCAATTTCAAATTACCGTGTAACATTCCATCCGGGTATGTAAATGATGAGATTGTGTCAAATAGAAGATGTCTACATCTGTGTGTTCCATATTTGAACATTACGGGTTTTGTTTTTCAAGCTCATCTGCATTAACTTACATGTTTCTACATTAGAGCTAGCTGCCACTCATGAGACTAGCTAAATGTTGTCTATAACCTTGTACATTCACTCTTCCCATATACCACAGCTGCAGATTGCTGTACTCCAGATCATCCATGTATACAGAAAATAATGGCCTTATCACACTTCCCTGGGGCACTCGAGATGATACCCTTGTCTCTGATGAACGCTTGTTATCATCTTGCTGCAGGACTGCGATCAAGAGCGGTTCTGGCCAGATTACCACTGATGCACAGTGACTAGGGTGTCATGAAGGGGTCAAATGGAATATCAAGTGCTGCTCTGCTGTTATTGCTGAGAGTAGCTTCTGTCTGTCTGTCTGGGAACATACTTTTACTCCAGAGCTTGCAAGGACCATTGCCAAGTTGCAACAAACAGCCCAAGATGCTTTGGGGCAATGTATCACAGGATGCCATTTGGCACCTTTATGATCATATATGTGTGTGGGAATATACACCTGCATTGCCATCAGAGAGTAGTATGCATTGTAGTGATGTGACAGGACACCCTTCACTGTGACACGTCTTTCATTTGACCTGAATTACAATGATGTCACATCGTGTGACAAAAAATGACCATTTCTTTGAGGGTGTTGCAGTTTCCTTTTTCAGCAGAGTGCATGGTATGCATTTTATTGTAACCTGTCTAGCTTAGTAAATAAATTACCTTCCTTGACAAGGATCTCAATATTTGCTTATTTTCTGTTTATTGTTGTTACTAAGTATATACTACAGGTCAAAAGTATTCGATCACCTATGAAAAAAAAAAGCTGTACACTTTATTTTAATTGACAACTACACTCTTCAAACTAAATAGGCTAACAATACAAATATTTTCTCTCTCTGTCATTAAGTTCCCTTCATGCTAATAACAGCTGCATAGACTGTCAGCATTATGGAGATAATACTTTTGCTGAGATTACAGTCCAATACATCCGTAATCCACAGATATTCAACATTACATTACCTCAGTTCTCTGATCTCCCTGCCATGTTCATCCCAGAGGGTGAGGTGGTGCAGTGGTTAGCACACTGACTCACATTCGGGAGGATAACGGTTCAAACCCGTGTCCAGCCGTCTTGATTTATGTTTTCTGTGATTTTCCTAAACCGCTTCTGGCAAATGCCACGATGGTTCGTGTGAAAGGGCACAGTTGACTTCCCTCACCATCCTTCCCTAATCTGAGCTTGTGCTCTGTCTCTAATAACCTCGTTGTGAACAGGACATTAAACGCTAATCTACTTCCTCCCTCCCTTAATTATTCGATGGGACTTATGTGAGGTGGCTGACTTCACCAGATCATATTCTTCAGTTACGCAAATTTCTCTCCTCTATTGACTTACTGTCGGCACAATTTAGAAGTCTGTTTGGGATCATTGTCTTGCTGCAGAACAACCCACAACTAATATGTCTCTTGGCAGATTGAACTGAATTGTTGATCAGTATCTTGTCATATCCTTCCTTCTTTAATGTTCCATTAATTCTCACTAAAAAAACTGATTCTATCACCCACAAAACATCCCCACACAGTGACTGACCCTCCACCACTCTTTGTCATTGGCACTACATGCTAACTTCATATGTTCTCCACAAAGTCAATGAGTAAACATTCAGTGAAGGCTTCCAAATTTCAAACTTGTATCATCCACAAGCATCATCTCGCATCATTGTTGCGCTCTCCAGTTTTTCCGTTGCTGTACCCATTGCAGTCAGTTCAATTTCTTTCTATCCATCCATTTAAGTCATGGTCACATAAATGTCATTGCTCTGCTGAGACAAAGGTTGGAGCTTCTCACATATTGTTTACTTTGTTGTTAATTTGAGGTGCAGGAAGGGTCCTCCCATTTACTCTGTACACAAATGAACTAATCTTTGCTTTACAGTGTTACTCTGGGTCTTCCAGATTGTCAAACACTTGTGCTGGCACCAGTCTGCTTGAACTGGTGCAATGTATACACCACTGTAGGCTTGGTTAAGCCAAATTTTCTTACTATAGCCTTGCTAGAATAGCCTTTGCACTGCAGAGCTATAATTACAGCACTTTTCTCAATTCCGACCTCCTCCTTCCATCTTATTAGGAGGCAATATGGCATGAACTTGATCAAGTTTACAGACTCACTACTAGAGGCACACAGTGTACTATAGACTCACTGCTACAAAGGCAGCAGAAGAAATGAAACCTATTTAAATGTAACTCTCTTAGGTAAAGGCCGTCATTGTTGTGGATACTCACCAGCACCTCTCTGGGTGAACAACAATTTGGAAACATAACAGATGAGCTTAGTTTTTGCATGTTTCTACTTGTTTTACTATCAGAACACTTTTATGATAGAATATTCGCAGACAACAAGTATGATCATTGAAACCAAACTACCACATGATGACCAAAGCTCTTGGACACCAGAAAAGATCAAAATGCATCTGACAGCAAGCCATCCGAGTCATTAAAATTAGTGTTGGCACATCTCAAGGACCAAAGCAGCATGTAAGTGGTTTTATAGTGGTCCCAACATAAACTGCTTCTAAATCTCAGAAATGGAATTGTGTGATTGCAATTCAACCTCTTTAAGAGATCTGATGTGAAAGATTTGAATGTATGCCACTTACTACTAGCACAGACATTTTGCTATTTTAAGTGTTCTCTCTGTCAAGATAACTGTAACTGAATTGGTAGAGATGCGTCTAAACACAGGGATCATATTGAGTTGCTACAGCAAAATATAAACAAAATCAGGAATCTCCTCTTTATAACAGTATCTAGTTTTGTAATAAGTTTCTGCTGCTGAATCATGTTCCATCTGTGTATTATAGTGCCAAAATGTTCCATCTTCAAAATTTGAATTCAGAATATTTTCATGTGCTTCTGGAAGGTTGAAATGTCACAACTGGTATCCCTAAAAGTGTTGGTATTATAAATTCCAGCTCAGAGACAAGGTTATTCAGTACAATTGAAATATAAATGAGTGAGTGAATGTACAATTGCTCATTGGATTACACTGTGTCTGTTATTGTTATATTTCCAATTCTTAATTTTCTGCATTCAGTTACAGTTATCATTCTACAGCTTGCTGCATTGATGCATGGATGTCACCTCAAGACAGTTAACGTCACAGGGAACATGGGATTAATAGTACTAGATTGTAAATTGGCAACTGTAGCTCTAATATTTGTTTTCACTGTTTTATTCAAATTTCAGGTTTTATTGTTACTTCACAATTATTTGAAATGTAACTGTGGCATTAACTATCTTTAGAAGTATTCAGTGATGGTTGTGTTCCAACTTATTCCTAGTGATTTCACCAGTCTTCTTAAAAAATAGTTTACCGTAAACCATCAACATTATTTTTCCTGTTATCTTAGATTGTATGGGTGAAGAGTACATTGGATTTTGTCCAAGGAAAGGGTTTTGTAATGGTTCATCTGCTCTTTCACATCTAGCTGGGATTTCCAGAAGGCAGTTGCCTCAACATCAGTACGGGTGTTTCACATAGCTTTGTACTTGTGTATGGAAATGCATTTTATTTCACATATGTAATGTAGATCTTGCAGGCCCTTAGATAGGGATTTCATATTTGTCAGCAACGTTTCTTAACTCAGTCACTGATTGTAGATCTCATTGTATTCCTCTTTCGTTACAATTGTGGGCCTTTTTCTTAGAAGTTTTCCTATTCTATCAAAAATGCAGTCAGTGGATAAGTAACTGTGTCCTTGTAAAAACAATTATTAGTACTAGGCAACATATTATGAGAGAGCACAGAAGCACAAACTGTTGCTCTGCATGAGAACAACAGTGTGACTTAAATTATATGATTATTTAGGTTCTGCTTATCCTGTTTGTTTTGTTCCATTGTGTGTCTCGTTAATTTTAAATTCCAGACATGTTTGCCTTTGCATGTAAGCTCCTCATATGTGTCTGGGTCACACATATAAAATTTTGTTGAAGATTAAGACTGAAACAAAAAGCAACAAAGTTCAGTATATAGTCAGCATGAACTAATGCTGTGCAATGAGAACCTCAGACGAGAATAGTTCTCAGGTTACAATTGTCTTCCTCAACTTCCAGAAAACACTTGGTGGGGGGTTTGGGGCAGGGTGCATGTTAAATGCTTGCTCTGCCCTCATTATTCTTTATTCCACTTTTGATTTTTGGGTCATGACAGATGTTGAACATCTTGATGAGATCAGTCTCATTGACTGGGTGCACATTTGTCAAACATGGATTTCATGAGCTGGGGACTTGTTAACATGAACAGTCTATTGCTACTCTAAGCTCTGGGCATGCTTTTGCCTACCATCCAATGACACAGTAATGGAACATTGTACGTCATAGTGCATGTAAATTTGATTTTATTGGCTGAACTGTGAAAATTGTAGGAGGAAAATAATTTTGAAGATGCACAATTTCTCAATAAGGGTTAAGGGGATTGGCTATTCAAGTGAAACAATCATTACTGAGTAACTGCTATGGAATATGCTGTACTGAGGCAAGCAGGGTTCTGTTTGGGTGGACCCCAATCTCCCTACCTGGGACCATATAGCTGGTGATTATCTCACTGTATAAATTTCCAGAGGGTTATTGGTTGACCCTACCACCCCATCACCAAGTGAGATCAGCAAACATCATGCAACAGTAAAAATGTGATAGTAACACAGTATCAGGAGAATTATTAAAGAATGTTGCACTACCTACAGAACAAAATGCAGGTTAGCATTGTTTAATTCCAGAGAATTTTCTGTTGCAGAGGGAAGGCATAATTTCCTTGACTTTAGCAAAGGTTGGACACAGATTTGAACCGTTGCCTCCTGACTCGCATAAATGTGTGTATCTTCTTCTGCTTCTACACAATGAGCACTGATCCAAAAGAATTGCTGAAGAAATGGTCTTGGATGGTTACTGATTCATTCAAGAGATATACTTGAGGTATAGGGACTTCTGAAATTAAGTTACACATCATCTCATGCTAAGACCATTACGCAACAGGCACGGCACACTGCCGGAAGAGTGGGCATGTTCCCTATTTCCTGCAGAGACAATTCTGCTGCAGTACAGACATCAGGTTCATCACATTGTGCGAGTGAAATGGCACTCCAAACTTGAAGTACAGGGAACAGTATGGTTCTTGTTGGCAAAACATCTAAAATGCACACAAATTCGCCATGAAATTCTGGCAGTGTATGTCCCAAATGAGGTGCAATGCAATGTAGCATCCAGTCGTAGTGAAACAGTGCCAACAATTTGATGAAGACCATTCAGTCTTTCCAGCAAGCTGGATGGATATATGTCAGGAAAGAGATTTTCCATCAAAGAGGAAATTCACACAGCAGTCCTCAAATTGTTCCATGACTGAGGGGCAGATTTACACAGTCAAGAAACTGAACAGTTGCTGGGATGTTACAATTGTTTACAGACTGTAGCAAAAAGTAGTACCTACATCACTTTGAATTGCATTGCAGCATACAGTAAATGTTAGTCAGTCTGTCATACATCTACATCCATACTCCGCAAGCCACCTGACGGTGTGTGGTGGAGGGTACCCTGAGTACCTCTATTGGTTCACCCTTCTATTCCAGTCTCGTATTGTTCGTGGAAAGAAGGATTGTCAGTATGCTTCTGTGTGGGCTCTAATCTCTCTCATTTTATTCTCATGGTCTCTTCGCAAGATATACGTAGGAGGGAGCAATGTACTGCTTGACTCCTCGGTGAAGGTATGTTCTCGAAAAAGCCCATACCAAGCTACTGAGAGTCTCTCCTGCAGAGTCTTCCACTGGACTTCATCTATTATCTCCATAATGCTTTCACGATTACTAAATGATTCTGTAATGAAGTGCGCTGCTCTCCGTTGGATCTTCTCTATCAACCCTATCTGGTACAGATCCCACACTGCTGAGCAGTATTCAAGTAGTGGGCAGACAAGTGTACTGTAACCTACTTCCTTTGGTTTTGGATTGCATTTCCTTATGATTCTTCCAATGTATCTCAGTCTGGCATCTACTTTACATGATCATTCCATTTTAAATCACTCCTAATGCGTACTCCCAGATAATTTATGGAATTAACTGCTTCCAGTTGCTGACCTGGTATTTTGTAGCTAAATAATAAGGCATCTATCTTTCTATGTATTCGCAGCACATTACACATGTCTACATTGAGATTCAATTGCCATTCCCTGCACTATGCGTCAATTCGCTGCAAATACTCCTGCATTTCAGTACAATTTTCCATTGTTACAACCTCTCGATACACCACAGCACCATCTGCAAAAAGCCACAGTGAACTTCCGATGTCATCCACCAGGTCATTTATGTATATTGTGAATAGCAACGGTCCTATGACACTCCCCTGTGGCACACCAGAAATCAGTCTTACTTCGGACGACTTCTCTCCATTGAGAATGACATGCTGCGTTCTGTTATCTAGGAACTCCTGAATCCAATCACACAATTGGTCTGATAGTCCATATGCTCTTACTTTGTTCATTAATTGACTGTGGGGGAACTGTATCGAATGCCTTGCGGAAGTCAAGAAACACGGCATCTACCTGTGAACCCGTGTCTAAGGCCCTCTGAGTCTCATAGTTTCCTGCTGCTTCCACACCTTTCCTTGACAATCATTAGATGCCAGGTTACTCCTGGATGCATCAGTGAACGGAATCCTACCCCACTGATTGAGCACCCATTCTGTGTTTTCCGGTACCCATCTCCACAGACCAGTGATTTGGGGGAGGGATGTTAGCGTCATCTGTAATGGAGGCCACATTGATAATGGGGAGACTTGGATTCTGTGTTGACCATAGTTGCCTGATATCCCAGTTTAGGTAAGTTCATCCCAAATATCTGGTTGGAAACCCAACTCCCAGCTCCCAATTGTACTTTGTTGAGATGGATAAAAATCATGGTTACATAAAAATGGACACCTTTTTATATAATGTTGTGCTCTTCACTTCAAATTGTTCATTACTGATTTCAATTGAGGGGCAGTCTTGACTTTAAACTTCTGCTTTTATTAAGAGCGCTAAGTTGCCATAGTTGACTCAATAGACATTGTTTTTGAGCAGTGCATCAGAGGTCAATCTTGACAATGCTTTGTAATTCTCTGCTGAAAAAACTGAATAGGGTTGTGCAGTTTCTTTCCCCTGTTGCAGCCTTAGTCATCATGATGCCAATATATGATGATCATATCAAAACATTCAAAAGAGAAGTTGTGATGAAGGAAGCTGAGATAATTTTTACTTCACCGTTGTTTTGCCATATGCCTCCTTAAAATTCGTTTTTTCACTTTTAACTAATTATTATTAACATATAAGAATATAACATGCATTTTCATAAAAGAGAAAGGTTGGCCCTCAGTTTTAAAGAATTTAACACCAGGTTGAATTTTGTTTATGTAATTAATTTTCTAATTTATATTGAGTATTCCAAAGTTAGTATCTTTTAGTATAGGGCAAAATCTCTCATTTTCATGTAACCTGAATTCTATTGTTGACTTGTAAGCAAATATAAATCTTGTAATAATTGCAAACATTTGGAATATGAAATGCTAGTATTCGTAAAGTGTCTATTTGGCTCTAGTTGGACACATGTTAGCAAAGCCAGCCCTTAATTAATTCTAAGGTAATTAACAGATTAGACAAAAGTGTTGCTTGCATAACTATATATATGAATTTCATGATTAAAACAAAAAATTCGGCCTAACTCTTGTAGTAGAAGAAACTGTTAAAAAGACGGAGTTTTTAGATGTATTCAGTTAACTGATTTTAATTGCAATTTCTGTAAATTTAACTTTGAACAATGTGTAGTTTTGGTACCTATTATTGTGGTGATATATAAGGGTCATGAGACAGTCAGTTCATGGCCAAGTTTCAGACGAGGAAGCTGTGTTGGTTAGAACAACCACGGTGCATCACCTTAACAGTGATGTAAGTGGTACATGAATAGGCCATGTGTTAAAGTAATGACAGTGTCTGTTCCATATGTACCTGATTATTCCAAAAGAACTGTGAATTATTTGGTTATGTTTTTATTGCTGTAGATGTTCAACAGAAAACTATTGTAGCAGTATGTGGATGTTTGCCTGGAAACTAGTAATGAGCCTTATGGGAAATTGTGCACTGCCCATATATAACCGTCTATTATTGGGAGGTTGTGAAAAGTGAAAGTAAAAGAATGTGAAACACAGCTGTGCATCTGTCAGGTACATCATTTACAGTAGACAGTACTGCACGTCCACCCCCTATGTTTTCAGCCAGTATGCCAACACCGAGGACAACCGAGAAACAAAGCAGGCAAACCACAACAAAATGGCAGTTTACTTGCAGCACAGTATAAACTATGGTAAAAAATGATTTGACTTTGAAGAAAGTGTCTACACAACTTTCAAACCATTTTCACTGACAATGAAAAAGAGCTCATTTTCAGAATTTGTGTAAGTGATTTCTTGTAGATGGGGATTTGATGTTTGAAGAATGTGTGCAGTTAAAGAATTTTCTCAAGGAAGAAGACAAGAACTTTTTAACCTGAAATTTGATTAGTGGAAGGAATTTTTCTCATTGTTATGAAAACTATGACAACTTCTTCAAACTTTTCCGTTTTGCTTCAGATGAGTTTTCAGCCTGATTTTGAACACTTGGTGAGCTGAGAGGAACCTTTTCCCAGCAGCAGGAAGCTGAAATAATAATGAAGATGATTTAGTGATTTACATGTCTCAAGTTCTGTTGCTTTCTTGATGAGAAAGAAGATTCTACGAAGGAGATTGAAAAGAGAGCAAAAATCTCAATAAGATGAAATACAGTGATTTGTTATTTTGAATTGTAGACTGTGTGGGTTTAGTCTTGTTTTTTAAAAATATCCCGATTTAGTTCAGAAAAAACTTGGTGACTGGTCTGTACTAATACAGCTGCCTTCTAAATGGGCAGTGCACAGCTCTTTTGCATTTTCTTGTGGGTGCTTATGACCCACAACTCTTATGCTCTAATCAGGTTGTTGACTCCAGGCTACCACTGGACGATGGTTTGTCTCACAGTAGTGGTTCTCTGTTTGAATGATGTCACTGTGGTGTATGACAAATTGACAGGCAACTTACCATGCTGCCAACCTTCCTGCCATAGGCTCACAAATTGGATAAGCCTGAAATGATCCTTCAGAGCATGTTTACGGACAACATAGTTAAAGGTTTTAATGAATCTGTCTCACAGAGACTTCTGTTCAATAGTAGATTATGATAAATATTCTGGCCAACAAAGTATCTGATTCCATTCATTTTGCAGCTATGTTTTTTCAATAATTGCAAATCTGCTGTTCAAAAATGGAAGCCTTTTGGATTAATATTTTGTTTGAAATTTCTTTCTTTTTCTTTGATGTTTGAGAATATTAATTACATTACAAATTTCATTTTTTTCCAACTGTAAAATGGCATGTGTTTCACATTTTGAAATTATTTGGTTATGAAAATGCCTCGTAGCACTTCTCTATCAAATAAAAACTGTTATAATTTTTCATAAACACCAGAACAGTTCCTGAAGTTAATATTGTAAAAATGTGCCTTTGATGCTTTGCACCAATGAGTTGAGTTGATCTATCTTTGCGAACTTTCTCAATGGTTTTAGTGAGGTTACTGAATGAGAGCAGTTGTGTTGGACCAAGTCTTTGACTTGATTTCACATGGAACCAAGTGCAGTTTATGTTGGACTAAGTAATGTGAGCTCAGTGTATCTCATGAACTGTAATTTGTTTTTATAATTCTGCAACTTTGAAATCAGTGTCCATTTAAAAGTGACTCTTTTTAGCCAGTCACCAAAGCTTTAAAAATGTGGTGTTAATTGTTGATTACATTTGGAGATTTAGCAAAAGCAACAATGTTCTTTCATCTGCAAGTCAAGATATTAACTGAAACTATACGACCTAGAGCCCACAATGAATTGTACTGCTAAATATATTTGGATTATGAGCTGAGCCACAAAATACTTCAAGTCATGTCGATGATTGTTGATACTGTTTTCTATGCAACAAATGTCATTGGAACTCTATCCTACAGTGTCATATCCCAGCGTTACACTTCAGACAGTTCTGACAAAGAAATGTTACAGCTTTAATTACATCATTTCAATAATTTCTTGTTGTTTGGAGTGAGGAACAAGACTCTTAGAAGGCACAGGAATTAATGTTCAGAGAGAAGAAATAAAGGACTTGGAAGATAAGTTGAATGGAATCGAAGGGATGAAAATCATGCATTGTTGACATTCCTACCTGGAATATCCATTGGTTGTTTTATAAATGGTAAAATTCCACCAACCAACATGTTGCCCCTGCCAGTAGTGTAATGTGATGCAGCATGGAGGAGCAGCTGGTCAGCACACCTCTCTCGTGGGACTTTCTGACTGTGAAACCACTACTAATCGGTCAAGCAGCTCCTCACTAGACTCAGTGCATCCTGTACCAGTCACCCCCCACTGAGAAAAAATCGCTGGCAGTACCAGTAATCGAACCCAGGTCCGCCAAATGGTAGTCAGTTGAATGGGACGGCTAAGGGGGTAGACAATGGAATGGATAGTGTGTTAAAGAGCAGTTCTAAGATGAACATAAGACAAGGATAATGGAATGTAGTCAAGTCGAATCAGGAGATGCGGAGGGAGTTATGAGGGATGATCAACGAGTTTCCATTTGGAAGCTGTACAAGAAGGGGTCGAAAAGCTTCTACCCTAACAAATAAAGAATGAAAGAAATTTCATAATATCAATTTATTTGTGTATATGATACCTGTGTACACTAATACACTTGAAGGCATGCTCAGATAACTTCGGCAAACCATTCAAATAAAAGGTCTTTGATTTCAAGTCCAACAAAGCATCAGTCACTGCATCATCATCCTTTGAGGTATTTTTTTAGGTTTGGGAAAAGGAAAAAGTGTGACACAGTCAGATCTGGAGAATATGGTAGGTGATGTAAGAATTCAAACCCACAGTCATGCAGAGTTTCCAATGTTGCCAGGTCTTTGTGCACTGATGCATTGTCCTGATACTAAAGAGTTCAGTGACCCAATTTTCCACACCTCATTTTCCTTATCTCTCTTCTCAAATTTGCACATGGAATTTTGTGTGTGTGTGTGTGTGTGTGTGTGTGTGTGTGTGTGTGTGTGTGTGTGTGTGTGTGTGTGTGTGTGTAGAGGGTGAAGGATGGTTTCATTGCTGTGACTCTTGTTCTGTCTCAGGATCAAAGAGTCTTTGTGGACCCACTTAGATGAATCTTTCAGCACTCCCAAAATATCCACAACAGTGTCATGAGCACGCCCGTGGGAGATTCCAAATGTGGTTTCAATGTCCTGCAAAACTGTATGGTGAATTTTAGTCACTGTTTCATCAGTGGCAGGCTTTCCATTCCTTGGTGCTTCTCTAGCACTCATTCTTCTGTGTTTGAAGTCAGACACCCAGTTTTTCTCTGTTGCAAAAGACGGAACACTGTTCGTAAGTGTATTCCGCGTGTTCTCCACAATTTCCTTGGAATTTGTTCCCTCCAAATGAAGGTATTCAACCACTACACAGTTCCTTATTCTCCCAATATTCACCACTTTGCTTAAACTACAGTATACAGTGTATCTTAGTGGCTACACTAATGAAGGTGGAGCTGCGACATTTGACTTGCGTACCCATAAAGGGTCACCATAAAAGTAGGTGGTGGACTTAATGTGACACATTACAGTAACTATCTGGGGCTAGAAACTTTTCAGCCACCCCTCATATGCGAATCAGGCAAAATTATAATGAGAACTGAGGCAACCACCCTACCAGTGCACCAGGTTGAAGATGCCCACTTGGTAGAACACTGTGTCCTGCTTTGTCAAGAAGTCCGTCACTGCTTGCTGCACATCCTCTTGCAACAGGAGTCATTGATCCTTCAAGACCTTTCTAAGGGACCAAAGGCACGATAAGCACACAGGTAGAGATCAGGACTGCAGGGTGGCTACTCGAGTGTCTCCCACTTTAGCTGGTGCCTGCATTATGGGGATGTGTATTATCCAACTTGATGCACAATGGTGGTTTTCAACAGAAGTGTTCCTTCATACACATTCTTCAATGTATGATGGATATCTACCAGTGTTTGTCTTCCAGCAGCTGAGAAAAGAACAACAGTATGTGATCCTGTTTGGACATATTTGGTAATAACACTGCCGTTGTTCCAATTTTTATATTTACTACATGCACTTCAGAAAGGCACAAATGTCACACATTGCTTCTGTAACCACACTGGAGTCATGCTACATTGCTTTTACTCTGTGGCAACACCCTTGAATGGGAACTTTTTTATTGTCCATTATACAAGGTTTGTCCGGAAAATACGTATAAAAGTTGAATAATGTCTTTATGTTAGAGGTTGCAGTCACCGCCAGCTCGGACTACTGCTGTATTCAATCCCATCAACGCTCAGTTTGAGTCAGAGCACTCTGTGTGAAGGTGGGAGTGTGCAGCAGCTTGTTGACACTTACCCTTTTTCACTTGCCGTCGTCATGGAGCTCTTTCTGATTGAGGAACAGTGCGTCAACATCAAGTTTCTTGCAAAGGTATGCAAAAATGGCCTTGAGATTTTTAAGGTTTTGAAACAGGTTTACGGATACAATTCTCTAAAGGAACCATCCGTGAAGAAGTGGTTAAAAAGGTTCTGGGATGGCCGAGAAGAAGTGAACGATGACCCTTGCCCAGGATGCCCGTCGACATCGAGTTCTGATGCAAATGTTGAACGAAATCGGGCTTATGTTCTTAAAGACCGTAGATTCACAGTAAGAATGATTGCTGATGAGCTGTCAATCACCAAAACAATCGTTCACTAAATCCTGACACAAAAAATTGAAATGAAGAAATTGTGTGCATAAATCATACAGAAGCTCTTGACACCAGATCAGAAATCAAAGAGGGTCGAGTGCTGTGAGGATTGGTTGGAAGCAGAGGAACGAGGGGACTTTCTCAACTCAGTCATCACTGGAGACGAGTCCTGGTTTTACGGATTCGATGTGGAGCTCAACTCTCAAAGCAAGGAATGGAAACTAGCAGGAGAACCTAGAACAAAAAAAGTCGCGAGTCCAATTTGAAGACAATGTTGATCCTTTTCATTGTGAGTCTAGGGGCATTGATCCTGGCAAGAGAATGAACAGAAATTTTTACATTGAAGTTCTGACACATCTCAGAGCTCGTGTGGCCCGAGTTCGACCGGAGTTGGCAAAAGGGGCAGGTGGATCCTTCATCACGAAAATGCGCCCCCACTTGCACGTTGCTCGTTGTGCGCGAGTTTTTGGCCCGAAGGTCAATAACCGTGACAGACCATCCACCTTATTCACCCGATTTAGCCCTGTGTGACTTCTTCATGTTCCCAAAATGCGAAATGGTGCTTCGGTGGCGGCACTTGGGAGATGTGGAAGCCATCAAGGTGGAAAGGACACAGCAACTGAACAACATTACAACTGAAGACTTTCAGCAATGTTATCAACAGTGGAAACAGCGTTGGCAGAAGTGTATCACATCTCAGGGCAAGTACTTTGAAGGAGGCCATATTGTAATACCTGAATAATTGTAAAATAAAGTTATTATTCAACTTTTATACATACTTTTCGGACAAACCTCGTGGATTAGGAAATGAGACACTGAAGATAATAGAAGTGTTTTGTTATTTGGGTAACAAAATTATTGATGATGGCTGACACAGAGAGGATATAAAATGCAGGCTGGACTGTCTGATGGACAGAATATCTGAAAAAGAGGAATATGTTAGGAGTGGATATAAATTTAAATGTTAAGGAGTCTTTTCTGGAGGTATCTGCCTGAACTGTAGCCTTGCTCCAAAACGAGATGTGAACAACAAGCAGTTCAACTAGAAAAGGATGGTATCTTTTGAAATGTGTTTCTAGGAAGAAATTTTGACGATTACGTGGATAAAACATAAAGGTAAACTCTGTCCACTGGTACTGGCCGACCACCGTGTCATCGTCTGCCAATGACGTCCGACACACCACTATCCTGCCTGTGTCAGTTTTCTTGACCTCGAGACCTGCTTGCTTCAGTAGCTTCTCATTTGGCATCACAAGGATGAATGTACACCAGTCCAGTCCTCTCACCTAGAAAAAAAATCCCTGGCAGTACCGGGAATCTAAACCTGTGTCCTCCCCATGATAGGCAGCAGCAGTGAACACAAAGTTACGGAGGTGGATAGATGACTATGACTGCTACTAGATACCCTCTGCGATGCACCTAGAGGTGGCTTATGGAATAATTATGCAGTTGCAGATCAAATTACTAAGAAAATGGTACTGAATGAAATTGAGGAGAAAAGAAATTTTCAGCACAACTTGACTAAAAGAAGGAACAGGTTGATAAGATATACCCTGATGCATCAAGGAATCATCAATTTGGTATTGGTGGGATTTCAGTGAGGGGAGGAAAAACTGTTGAGTGGGAAATACAGTAATACAGTAAGCAGGTTCAAATGGATGTAGGCTTGCGTATGATATTCTAGCATTGAGAGCTGCATGAAACCAGTCTTTGGACTGAAGACCTCAACAAAAACAGTTGGCTGTATGTAGGAATTTCCTGTGGTCAGGAAAGCAATGAGAAAGGATTTTCTGATAAAGAAAACTGCAAATACTATACATTAATGTGGTGTAAAATGTTTCTTGAGCTGTTTATGAAGCCAGAGAAATCTTATATTAGTTCTTTTGGCATAAAAAACCTGTACAGGATGATTAATCTACCCATACCCATGGGTTTTATGCAACTTGCAGTGCCTACAAATGTCATGGGCAAGATTTTCATTTCTCTCACCCTCTACATGCAAATTACTAGTCCTACAAAAAAAAAAAAAAATGAACAGGGTCTTTTTTGTGGGAAATTTAATGTAGCCATTTTTTTTGGGGGGGTGGGGTGGGGGTGGGGTGGGGTGGGGGGGTACATTTTTGTTAGAGGCCCAAATGCATTTTTCTTGAATAACACGAAAACTGTGGTCTCCAACAAAAACTTATTCCAGTTCAAAATTTAATGCAGTTAAGTTTCATACATAAAGGTCCTGTTCATTGTTTTCGTAGGCCTAACAATGTGCATGTAGGGAGGAGAGAAGATTAAAATCATGGGTGTGGTTCTTGAAGATGTTGCAGGTTCCATTAAACTTTATGGCAGGGGCAGCCGAATAACCCTGTATATGATCCAGTGATTCAACAACATGCTTAGTACACCTCATGGCCAAACATGGCTGCTGATAGAAAGTAGGTAGTTCATATTGGCTTTGTGTATCCCTGTTATGTGACTGAAGTAAAGAAGAGGATGTGGGATGTTCACTGTCAACTTTTATACCCACATTGGTAAGGCAAAACACATTAAAATATACAGGGCATGGCAGAAAAGTAAGTACCATTGTGGGAAAAGGATTCATGAAATCATTTCTTCAGACATATGTCATAGCGGTAATCCAACTTTTCTATGCCCTCTTCATAGGAAGATACCACCAGTGAAGACATCCAATACTGATCACGCTTTCTTACATCATCATTGGTGTTGAAGCACCTTCATCCTACTTGATGATGAAGTAAAAGTGGTAGTCAGCAGATGTGAGATCAACACTGATTGGCAGGTGGTCGAACTGTTCCCAACTGAATTGTTTAGTAAGGTTTTCAGTGCCACCAGCACAAATGAAATGTGATGTCATGAAGCAACATAATAATTCGATTGAGAATTTCGCATCTTTTGTTTTGAATAGTCTGATGGAGTTCTCTCGGTGTTTTGCAGTGTCATACCGCTTTCATGATTTCAGCTTGGAGAAGGAACTCAACAAGCAGAATGTCTCGTTGGTCATAGAACCCACTGCACCAGATTTTTTGCACTGACAACTTCATTCTGATTTCTTTTTTTTTTTTGGGAGGGGGGGGGGGGGAGGGGAGGAGGAATATTGTTGGATTCTGAGTTCCGTCACTCCATACATTGTTGTTTTTGTTTTGGAGTGTCATGAAAAACCCAAGTTTTATCACCAGTTATGATTCTATTTAAGAATTCATCTTCCTTATTACTGTATTCAGTGCTGAAATGTCAAAACCCTGCCAAGGTACATGATTTTGTAAGCATTTTTGAAACAGAATTCACAAAAATTTAAGCAATTTATGACTGAGTCATGCAAAACAGTTTTTGAAATACATTCTTATTGTGAACCATGTATTTTCATGAATTTTTCTCACCCATACCATCAGTGACAACAGAAGGCTGTCCAACACATGCTTCATCATGAGTGTTTCTTCAACTGTCTCATCCACTTCCTCACCATAAATGTCTACAAGTTGATGAATTTCAGCTGGCTTAATGTTCTGTGTGTTGAAACAAAACATAACAGAGTGCACTTCACAGTCACTGGGCTCAAAGGCTGTCTTAAAGATTTTGGCTGATCACTAATGAATATAAATACCACAAAATTTAGCTGCAGAGTCAACTGTGGAAAGACAATGAACCAGAGAAATGTGTGAACCTACAACACAAGTGCTGCAGTGGCAGCAGAATGATTTGGTACTTACTTTCAGGATGCACCTCATACTTTGAACTTCTATGAAAGTGCCCGTCACCTTTTAATGTAAATTTTTGCTTATGATGGAAACTATGTTGAAACAGTGTGTTTTGTTTACCTTTCTCTAGTCATGACAGGTAATGTGATTCAAGGACAGAGAGGTACTTTCTGACTTACCTTAGTCAAGCTCCAACTCTTCTGCCCTGTACAGCTACTTGCTTTTATCCTGAGGTTGTTACTCTCTGGCCTGCAGCTGCTCCTAAAAAAACGGCATACATTGTGTGTGTGAAAAAAAAAACTACATTTACAAAGAATTTGTGGGGTCAGAGGAGATAGTGATACACTTAATTACATGTCACTGGTGTGAACCATGTTGATGATATGGATCCATTAAAGTTTTGATGTTAGTAATGCTCGAGATATGGTGTGACTATTGGTATAGGGGCATTTCAGAAAATATCGCCTGTCTACATTACGGCACAACTGGAATATGCTTGCTCAAAACAACCAAGTGTGAATAATGACAATGCATTCAGCTGACTGGTAACCAGTGCTTCATATACCAACATCGTCTCCCCCTATTTAAAAAAAAAAATAAAAAAAAAATAAAGGCAGTCACACAAAAAAAAAAGCTTCTTTTCCTCTCCCAAACACATGAAAAGTGTGTGTATGTAGTTTTTTGTTTTAATACACCCTGTATATGAAAAGAGCTGTCACCACTACCTACACTGCTTACATGGTGTTAATTTGCACACAGATTTCTGGTTGTTCCACTGGAAAGCTTACCAAGACATTTACAGCATAAAGCTAATACTCGCTTGTAACTTAAAAATGTACACAGCTCCAAGGTAGTACAACTACAACTCTGCAGAATTACAGTGTCTTTCATGCAGTACACATTTTTAACCTCTGGGATAAGCTACGAAGTAATTACTCCATGCCATACAAAGAAACAAAACAGCTTCACTGTTAATATTTCTCATATATGTAATAGGTAATGGGAACAACGGAACCAACCAAATTAAGAAGACCATTAGCATTTTTTAAAATTCATCTATCTTTTACAGAAAAGAACAGTAAATTTCAACCATTTCATAGGGACATTACAACATTAGCAAACACTGTGTTATGATTTGTGACCATGCATTATATATATTATTTGGCACTTCAGTTCCATGGAACACTATTTAATGTGCAGCTATATAAATGATTATTTTTATTACTCAACATGCATAATATTACTTAAAGGTTAATTTTATCATCAACTTACAGAAACAGTTAGGTTAAGAAACATCGATGTATGCTGATGGTTACTTTGCAGCCTGCTACATAGTGTTGAAACCATAGGCTAGGTGGAAGACTCACTGGACGAAAAGTTGTTAGAACTACATACATACATGTGTGAAAAGCAGTTCTGCTGGTCTCAAAAAACTTTATTGTGCGCTTCTGTTCCAAATGACAACTTAAATGAAATTTCATATCTACAATAATTTCACCAATAAGGTGGGCTACAAATAGGTTGTAATATTCTGACCTGAGTTGCTCTTCAGCAAGTAGAGCTACATAATATGTGGTACTGTTTTTACATGAACACTAACACTAGTCATGTTTGCAATAGAAACAATAATTAGGTCCAATACATTTAAAATTGTATGCCTACAGCAAGCAACACTACAGCCAGAATGTACTGCTTGTTCAAAACGAAAATTCATCAAAATACTTGTAGTACACACTGAAATTCCTTACATCCATTCTCTCTTGCTGCAATAATGCTTAAACTCATAGCCAAAGACAATTGTACATTGTTGTGGGGAACTAGAAGAGCTAATAAATGTAACTAAATAATATCTGTATTCATTTGAGTTTGTTTCACCAAGATCCAGATTATGTTGTCACTTTTGTCCCCTTGTTCTTTCATTATCTGATTGTAGTTTTCAATTTTGGCCAGTTGATATAAGTCTGTCTTGTAACTCCTTCATGTTCATTGTTATTGGCAATAACTTTATTAGCTCGTATTATCTTTGATGACAATACAAAACTCGATAAACAAGTCAATGCAATCTGTGCCAGCAGTTAATCATTAAAAAAACCTCTTTCAAATTTTGTTTACCTTCAGTGCTATTCATTTTGTTCTAAGGCTTGTATTTAGTATAAATAACCAGTAGTACAACTGTAGGCCTTATCAGTTTCAACATTAAAACTGTAATGTTTAAGTATTCAGAGCATTTGCCTCAATTTGATCCCATAGATTGCCACTTTACTGATGTGGGATTTCTTAAACTAGAAAGAGCATCTCTCTTGAAATATTTACAAATGGAATACTGTTGAAACACGTATGTTCATTTCGACACAGTTATACAATTGAAAATGTTGACAGATGCTCCTAAAATTTCTTTTGCAACTTGAATACTGAAACATGTTCTAGGAACTACTTTAAAATATTTTAAATTCTACAAGAGGCTCTACACTGGAAGACACTCTATTTCATTTTTATATTATTGCAGAGGGGCAGGAGCAAGATGAGGTACTTTCAGGGAACGACTGGCAAGTAGAAGTAATTACCAATATTGCAGGTTCCAGTACTGACCATGGTCTTATTATCATCCAGTTGGAAACATTCACACAATGTTAGTCACAACAGAAGCACTTCCACTACAATGGTTGTGACAAGTATGCTCCTAAACCCTGTTGTTCTCATCTACTTTCACGTGGTTTACATTGTTCATTGATAAACAATAGCATCCCAGCAGACACTGTAGAAATAAACTAGGTCCAAACATGTACAGTATAACAGATGTCAATGAAATGAGAAGTTTATTTTACTTCACACAGTCACACCAGGAATACTCAATACACATTTATGAAAGAAATTAAGATTACGACTTATAAAAACTTGAGCTGTTATCCAAAGCCACTAAAAGAAAACTTTGTTTGAGTAGTGACAAGTTAGCAAGAACCAATACCTCATTTCTGCTTCAGAAGAATGTATGTAACAAGAAGCCAAATTTCATCCACTCATTTATTACATGGCAAAGTGTGGCTCCATATGTGTTTGCACTGTCCACTGGTCATTTCCAAAGGGAAAACACAAGTCAGGGAGCAATTTTCCATAAGAGCTGAAATTAATGAGTTAAAGAGGCACAACATATTTTGGGGGGAAAGAAGGGAGGCTGGAGAGATGTGTGTTACAAGGTTATGGCAGGCCCAATGTATAGTGTTTCTATTTTGATGTAGAGTTCACATAAAGATGTCATTTTTCATGAACAACACTGTGTGAACAAAGAAGAGCTCTCAAGCATACTAAACATCAATGACCCGCTGCCTACTGAAATAATGAAGGTTTCTTTATGGACCGCATTTTGATCACTTGCGAGAAGCAATCACTAGTTTATTGTGGGCTGTAATGATTTCAAACGTAATATCTCATTTCACCTCATACAATTTGTAACTTTGGCATTCTGCTGTGATTACAGCTTTGCTGAACAAATCAAAGAAGTCAACAACAGTTAGCCAAGATATGGGACTTCATTCCCCCCTTTTTTTTTTTTTTTTTTTTTTGTATAATACCCACCACTCTGCCTGTGTCATGTTAATAGAAACTGACAGTCTTAGCAACCGCAATGGTTCAATTTTCACTTTCATAAAAAGAAAACCAGACTGTCTGTGGGTTTGGTGTTCAGCAGGAGGCAAAACCTTGTTAGTGGTCTGGCTGTGAGACTTGAAAGCATTCCACTCCCCATGCTACATCGCTGGGTTTTGAGAGAACTGTCAGGAAGTGGCAGTGTTCTGCTTGGAAGGTCCTGAAACACACATAGTGTGGCAAAAATTACTATTGGGACAGTAATGCATTAAGTCACTAGAAACTGCTGTCAGGTAGAACCACTGTACTGAATAACAACCAGAAGCATTTCTATAAGTATTGCATATGAGTGCAGCTTATGGGATCTATATGAATGTGAGTTGAAAATCCCTTTATTATCTGCAGGAATTTACACTAGATTATAGCACAACAGCTGTAGGGACCTAGATTAAGTTTATTTAGTGTAAATACAGAAAATTGCATCAGTCTCATTTAATTCTTTTCAACAGAAAAACCAAAGGAATTAGAAAATCTAGCTGAGGAAATTAATAAATTACACCACAAAATTCAATTCACTTCCTATCACTGTAGAAATGAAACACCAGAAAACATTCACAAAACTTGTATATAAAAATGCTCAAACTTCCACGAAACCAACAATTACCAGTGTTACCATCCGTAACTCTTCTTGCTATCCAGATCACAATAAAAAGTGTTCTTCAGAAGAGTGTTTAATCACATGCTTAAAGACCCAATGGATTCAAGTGAAAGATAAAAATAAACACAAATTGTAAAATCATACTGCCTCCAGTTATGAATAAAATCCAGCTGTAATACATAAATTAAACCAACCAGTTTCTGGACAACCACCCACAAACAGGAAGACCATCTTTGTAATAAGCTGACTTTCCTCAAGGAAGGTTTCATACCAAATTGCCAACCTCTTCAAGTTGTATGTCATACAAACAAGCTTCTTCGCAAGCAACAAAATACAGAATAATATCATCCACAGTACTGAAAGCACTAAGCAAAAATATCAAAAATCAGGTATGTCCAAACTTCTGCAATAAACAAACTGGTAGAATCACAGGGATGCACTCTGTCTTAACATACAGAACAAATCCAAATTTGCAGAATGAGTTACTGGGCAAGAATTGTGGCAAACAGTGTAGAAAAGAACCAGGCAAGAAATTTGACTTTCTTGAAGGAACTGAAATATCTTTCAACACAGATACAGCACCAGCCTACCTACTCAATGACAAGTTTTATTATATAAAAGAAACGTGCCCCCTCTCAATCTCTCTTTGCATCTTACCTACATTGATATCAATATATAAAATTTTGCATGATATATCTAAACCTTCTACTCTTGTTTTAAAAAGTAAAGTTCATGTACATATCAAGAGCTGCAAATATTGGAACTTCACTCTATTTCTCTATTTTTGGGCATTCATGTTCAGTTTTGAATAAAGTACTTACCCACACAATTTTATTGTCTCTGAGCAAAGTGTATTATATCTTTATAACACGCATCAGTTGTACAGTGCATGCTGGATGCTGGCTGAGTTTAGTAATCAATTGTGTCTCATGGGCTTGACTATTGTCTGAAGTAGTGATGGAAGGAATTGACACTGTGAATGCTGCATAGAGGGCTATGTGAGTTTTTTTTCTGAGTAGCACATTGCAAATCATCCCAGATATGCTCAATGTTCAAACCTGGGGAGTTTGGTGGCCAGTGAAAGTGTTTAACCTTAGAAGAGTGTTCCAGGAGCCACTTTGTAGCAATTCAGAACATGCCAAGTGTATCATTGTCCTGCTGGAATTGGCCAAGTCCATCGGAATCCCCAATGGACAGGATGCTTATGTATGTGTCAACTCTCAGGGTCATACCTAGCCATATCACTCCAAATGCACGCCTCCTACACCATTACAGAGCCTCCACCAGCTTCAACAATCCCCTGCTGACATGCAGTGTGTGGTGTCACTGCCAGACAGCACACTTGCTAGGTGGTAGCCTTTAAATCGGCCTCGGTCCGGTAGTATAAGTTGGAACCACGTGTCGCCACAATCAGTGATTGCAGACCAAGCGCCGCCACACGGCAGGTCTAGAGAGACTTCCTAGCACTTGCCCGAGTTGTACAGCCAACTTTGCTAGCGATGGTTCACTGACTTCCATGCTCCCATTTGCCGAGACGATAGTTAGCATAGCCTTCAGCTACGTTATTTGCTACGACCAAGCAAGGTGCCAGTATCCGTACTATTGATATTGTGAATCATGTACCATAAAGAGCGAAGTTCTCCATTAATGGATTAAAGTTAAGTATTCCACCAGCTACGTCCATTTTTCTCAATTCTAATTCTCTTGTCATGTTCCAGACATCATTCCAGCCTGCGTGAGCTGAGACGGGTGCATTTCGGCCTCCTTTAGGTATACGGATTGGCTCTCCTGCCAAACACAACACAGTGTCCAATCAAGAGGATGTCTCCTTGCATGTACGTGTCCATCTGCACGACACACTTTGAAACGAGATTCGTCCAACCAGGCAATATGTTTCCAGTCCAGTATCGGCGTTGATGGACCCAAGTGAGGCAAAACACTTTGTGTCATGCAGTCATCAAGGGTACACAAGTGGACCTTCAGCTACAAAAGTTCATATCAATGATGGTTCATACTCTTACACTTGTTGATGGCCCAACATTGAAGTATGCAGCAATTTGCAGAAGGGTTGCACTTCTGTCTCTTTGAACGATTCTCTTCAGTTGTTGCTCCTGTTTTTGGAGGATCTTTTTTCGCTGCAACGATGTTGGAGATCTAATGTTTTACCAGATTCCTGATATTCACTATATGCTCATATGGGAAAATAACCACTTCATTATTACCTTGGAGATGCTTTGTCCCATTGCTCGTACACCCACTATAACACCACATTCAAATTTACGTAAAGCTTGATAAGCTGCCATTGTAGCAGCACTTAGCAATCTAGCATCTGTGCCAGACACATGTTGTCTTATTTAGGCATTGCTGACTGCAGTGCCATATTCTGTATGTTTACATATCCCTGTATTTGAATACGCATGCCTGTGCCAGTTTTGTTGGCAATTCAGAGTATGTACATATCCTGTGAGAAGATAATGATATATTACCAATCCACATACTATGATGGAAGAGGTACGTGATAGGGAATGTGTTGTGTGCATATACGAAGGACAGAGTCGACCAAGCAGCTGTCAACTACATCAAAAATTTAATGAACAAAATCATTTCTGCTCTTGCCACAGGTGATGCAGATATAATGTGCTGAATGTGGATAGATCCTGATAACAGACTGGAAATTGTGCCCACCACCACTGGTGCACACATGCTGAAACTGATTAAACTCCATAAAATCTTCGTGACACTATGTCACATAAGCCAAACATGGTGTGAATACCTTAGGTATAATTTGTTCGGATGCTGTAACTTTTGAGACAATCTGTATATCCTGTGTCCATAGCAGGTTAAAAACCTTATTGTGCTGTCAGAGCCTTTGATATGTTCTCAGAAAGAGGCAAAACCACCACACATTTCAACTCACCTACTGTCCAGTTTGTGTTGTGTTTGCTCCACTGACAACATGTACATTTTTATGCCTCAGTAGTCTTCTGCAAGGGTCCCACTGCATGCAACTTGCCATCACAATATTTGGCTGAAAACTAGTAGACATGGGTCTGCAGCGATTCCTGTTGTGTTTGAGACTGACTGTCAATGGCAACTTACAACGTTCATCTCTATGACTAACAACAAGTTTGGGTCTTAATGTGGCCACTTTTATTATTATGCCACATTATGTGGTTGCAAGTGGTACAGCATTCCTTGCAGACACGTTGGACAGTCTTCACTGACACACCAACAAATTGGGCAGCTTAATTCATTGGCACATCCAAAGACAATAGCTTTAATCTGTGGTTTCAATCCATTGTACTACACAGACTCCTTATAGTCGACTGGCACATACACACCTCTTCAATGATGTGGCTTATGTCAGCAGTGAAGGCTCAGATGACTGGCAGGTATTAGTTCCACTCCATGTACAGCACTTCAAAGGGACCTGTGTCCTCCTTTAAGATGGCAAACTTATAAGGCTGTTAACACAATTTTTAAAGTACACTCTAAGGAAAGAAGAAAGTTGCACAACACAGAAATTATCCAAAGGGTTGTAACGACTAGATTTGATGTTCATGTGCACAGAAACAAATGATTACAATTTCAGAACACTTGGATGAGTTGGTCAACAGGAAGAGCATCACAAACTGAGGGAGTCATTAATGCATTGACAACCTGTAGCCCATATGCAAGCAGTAATACGGTTTGGTATTGGTTGATACAGTTGTTTGATGTGCTCCTGGGGGATATCATGCCAAATTCTGTCTAAATTGTGGACTGGAGCACTGAAATCTCAATATGTTTGCAGGGCCCTGCCCGTAGCACTCCATTCTCAATTGGGCGTGGCAGGTCTCGGAAAGCATAAAGACAAGCAGTAGAAGCTCTTTTCATTACCACACTGACATGTGAACAGTTTACAGACTTAGTCTTTCCAAAATGCTTCCACCTTTCCCCAAACGCCAATGACTGTGCACATTTCGACATCATCTTGTCTCCTACTTACAGTGACAACTGCACTCTTTTCTGTGGCTCCCAACATGCTTTATATACCCTTGACTGCTAGTGGTGCCTTCTGTGAGTGGTCACTGCATGTCGATTTTGGTCACATTAATGTGATGGACCGGACCGTGTATCTACACAATAAAGAAAAACCCAGTGTAGCACATCAACTGTATTCTGTCACACAATATGCAAGTTTTTTCCACAGAAACTGAAAATTTCTTGATTCATTCCCCTGTTGAAAAAGAGTGATAAGTTTAAAACAGGAAACTACAAACTTGTCTCACTTCTCCCAACTTTCTCTAAGGTTTTAGCGATACTAATGATGTATACAGTCACACATTATCTTAATTGTGGAAACTGATGAACAGTAATCAGCATGGATTTCTAGCTGGGAGAAGTACCGAAACAGCTGTACTGGTATACACAAAAGATATAAATAGTAAATTGGAAGAGGCATAAGTATTTTCGGGATAAATCTAGATCAGTCAAAAGCCTTTGACACTGTTGACCACAGCATACTTTTGGAAACATTTGAAGCTATAAGTATCAGAGGACTGGAAGAAAAAGTGGCACGAGTTGTATCTGGAAAAAGAGGATGCAGGTGGCTGAAATTACAGCACCAAAAGAAGTGTATTATTCCCCTTGCTGTTCCCCATTTACATTAATTATACTCAGGTGTCAGAGAGAAAAGCTAGAATCATGTTACTTGCTGATGATACTAGTTTAATTGTTTGTTATATGAAGCAGTCATTGCACAGTACTGTGGACCATCTCCTACAAGATACACAAAAATGGCTCAGCGCAAACAAGCTAACACTGAATGCAAAAAAAAAAAAAAAAAAAAAAACTAATTATGTGCAAAATGGAAGAATAAGTGAACATGACGACCTGCATCCCACTATGGAGGGAAACAACTTGAAACAGTACAGTGTGCAAAATTCCTGGGTATGCACATTGATGAGAAGATAAACTGGAAATGCCGTGTGGTGAGCTTAGCACTAAAACTAAATTCAGCATGTTTTGTACTTAGAATTATTATAAGAGTTTGTAGTAACGACTGCACCAGATTAGTATATTTTCAGTCAATTGTGGCCTATGGGCTAGTATCCTGGGGAAAAAGAAATTGTCGCCTAAATGAGATTTTCAAATTACAAAAATGCGCTATTCAGATAATGACCCAGAACCCACATCAAACATGTTGTAGGCCCCATTTTAAAGCATTGAAAATTTTAGCAATTCCATCATTAGACATTCTGAAATGTCTGTTGGTGATCAAAAGAAAGCAGGACAAAATTAAAACCAATACAGATTACCATACACGGCAATGTAAAGATCTCCACTTACACACTGGAACAAGGACCCTAAGTCAGAAGCATGTATGTAATCCAGGCATCAAACTTTTTAATGCACTACCAAAACATATCAAAGAGCTGGAAAATTGGGATAAATTTAAAACTGTTATAAAGAACCACATGCTTGACAAATGTTATGCTGTAATAAGTGAATAGCTCTGCAAAACTGTATAAGGATTTAATTTCATGTGACAAATGAAATTTCATCAATGAATATGTCTGGCAAACCCATAAGAAGATCAATAACCACATGCTTAACAAATGTCACAACAGTATAAGTGAATAGCTCTGCTCAACTGTACAAAAATATATGATGTGACAAATGGAATTACAACATCAAGGAATAGATCTCTCCACCACATAATTTCTTGTGTTATAAAAACAGTTATTTGTTGTATATTGTGTTAAACATAAGATAAATTCATATGAATGTAGCACAAATGTGATCATTGGGATTTTGTGGTCTTTAGTCCTGAGACTGGTTTGATGCAGCTCTCCATGCTGCACTATCCTGTGCAAGCTTCATCTCCCAGTAACTACTGCAAACCTACATCCTTCTGAATCTGCTTACTGTATTCATCTCTTGGTCTCCCTCTATGTTTTTTACCTTCCATGCTGCCCTCCAATACTAAACTGGTGATCCCTTGATGCCTCAGAACATGTCTTACCAACCGATCCCATCTTCTAGTCAAGTTGTGCCACAAACTCCTCTTCTCCCTGATCCTATTAAATACCTCCTCATTAGTAATGTGATCTACCCATCTAATCTTCAGCATTCTTCTGTAGCACCACATTTCGAAAGCCTCTATTCTCTTCTTGTCCAAACTATTTATTGTCCATGTTCCACTTCCATACATGGCTACACCCCATACAAATACTTTCAGAAATGTCTTCCTGACACTTAAATCTATACTCGATGTGAACAAATTTCTCTCCTTCAGAAACGCTTTCCTTGCCATTGCCAGACTACACTTTATATCCTCTCTACATTGACCATCATCAGTTATTTTGCTCCCCAAATAGCAAAACTCCTTTAGTACTTTAAGGGTCTAATTCCCTCAGCATCACCCAACTTAATTCGACTACATTCCATTATCCTCGTTTTGCTTTTGTTGATGTTCATCTTATATCCTCCTTTCAAGACACTGTCCATTCCATTCAACTGCTCTTCCAAGTCCTTTGCTTTCTCTGACAGAATTACAATGTCATCGGCGAACCTCAAAGTTTTTCATTTCTTCTCCATGGCTTTTAATACCTAGTCCGAACTTTTGTTTCCTTCACTGCTTGCACAATATACAGATTGAATAACATCAGGGAGAGGGTAAAACCCTGTCTCACTCCCTTCCCAACCACTGCTTCCCTTTCATGGCCCTCGACTCTTATAACTGCCATTCGCTTTCTGTACAAATTGTAAATAGCTTTTCGCTCCCTGTATTTCACCCCCCCCTCCCCCACCTTCAGAATTTGAAAGAGAGTATTCTAGTCAACATTGTCAAAAGCTTTCTCTAAGTCTACAAATGCTAGAAACGTAGGTTTGCCTTTCCTTAATCTAGTTTCTTAGATAAGTCATAGGGTCAGTATTGCCTCATGTGTTCCAATATTTCTACGAAATCCAAACTGATCTTCCCCGAGGTCAGCTTCTACTAGTTTTTCCATTCATCTGTAAAGAATTTGCGTTAGTAGTTGGCAGCTGTGACTTATTAAACTGATAGTTCAGTAATTTTCACATCTGTCAACACCTACTTTCTTTGGGATTGGAATTATTCTTGAAGTCTGAGGGTATTTCGCCTGTCTCATATGTTTTGCTCACCAGATGGTAGAGTTTTGTCAGGGCTGGCTCTCCCACGGGTGTCAGTAGTTCTAATGGAATGTTGTCTACTCTGGGGGCCTTGTTTTGACTCAGGTCTTTCAGTACTCTATCAAACTCTTCACGCAGTATCGTATCTCCCATTTCATCTTCATCCACATCCTCTTCCACTTCCATAATATTGTCCTCAAGTACATCGCCCTTGTATAGACCCTCTATATACTCCTTCCACCTTTCAGCTTTCCCTTCTTTGCTTAGAACTGGGTTTCCATCTGAGCTCTTGATATTCATACAAGTGTTTCTCTTTAATTTTCCTGTAGGCAGTATCAATCTTACCCCTGGTGAGACAAGCCTCTACATCCTTACATTTGTCCTCTATCCATCCCTGCTTAGCCATTTTGCATGTCCTGTCGATCTCATTTTTGAGATGTTGGTATTCCTTCTTGCCTCCTTCACTTACTGTATTTTTATATTTTCTCCTTTCATCAATTAGGTTCAATATTTCTTCTGTTACCCAAGGATTTCTAGCAGCCCTCATCTTTTTTCCTACTTTATCCTCTGCTGCCTTCACTATTTCATTCCTCAAAGCTACCCATTCTTCTTCTACTGTATTACTTTCCCCCATTCCTGTCAATTGTTCCCTTATGCTCTCCTTGAAACTCTCTACAACCTCTGGTTGTTTCAGTTTATCCAGGTCCCATCTCCTTAAATTCCCACCTTTTTGAAGTTTCTTCAGTTTTAATCTACAGTTCATAACCAATAGATTGTGGTCAGAGTCAACATCTGTCCCTGGAAATTTCTTACAATTTAAAACCTTGTTCCTAAATCTCTGTCTTACCATTATATAATCTATCTGAAACCTGTCAGTATCTCCAGGCTTCTTCCATGTATGCAACCTTCTTCTATGCTTATTGAACCAATTGTTAGCTATGATTAAGTTATGCTCTGTGCAAAATTCTACAAGACGGCTTCTTTCATTTCTTTCCCCCAATCCATATTCACCTACCACGTTTCCTTCTCTCCCTTTTCCTACTACAGAATTGCAGTTACCAATGACTATTAAATTTTCGTCTCCTTTCACTATCTGAATAATTTCTTTTATTTCATCATACATTTCTTCATCATCTCTAGAGCTAGCTGGCATAAAAACTTCAACTACTGTGGTATTCATGGGCTTCGTGTCTATATTGGCCACAATAATGCATTCACTATGCTGTTTGTAGTAGCTTACCCCCACTCCTATTTTTTTTATTCATTATTAAACCTACTCCTGCGTTACCCCTATTTTATTTTGTATTTATAACCCTGCATTCGCCTGACCAAAAGTCTTGTCCCTCCTCCCACCAAACTTCACTAATTCCCACTATAACCTATCCATTTCCTTTTTTAAATTTTCTAACCTACCTGCCCGATTAAGGGATCTGACATTCCACTCTTCGATTCGTAGAACGTCAGTTTCCTTTCTCCTCATAACGACATCCTCCTGATTAGTCCCCACCCGGAGATCCAAATGGGGGACTATTTTACCTCCGGAATATTTTACCCAAGAGGACGCCATCACCATTTAACCATACAGTAAAGCTGCATGCCCTCGGGAAAAATTACGGCTGTAGTTTCCCCTCACTTTCAGCCGTTTGCAGTACCAGCACAGCAGGGCCATTTTGGTTAGTAATACAAGGCCAGATCAGTCAATCATCCAGACTGTTGCTCCTGCAACTACTGAAAAAGCTGCTGCCCCTCTTCAGGATCCGCACATTTGTCTGGCCTCTCATCCGATACCCCTCCGTTGTGGTTGCACCTACGGTATGGCTATCTGTATCGCTGAGGCACGCAAGCCTCCCCACCAACGCAAGATCCATGGTTCATGGTTTATTGGGATGAGGATAAACAAAAGTTGCAGCTGCGAATGGGTGAGTGTGTTATGCATTGCAAGGCAAAACACAGTCAACTGTGCACGGTATAGCAAGAGCCAACGCTGCAGCACACTACTGGAACAGAAACCTTTCATCATTTGCCACTATGGGAGTGTTTAAAGTACGTGAGCTTAAGTCCTAAACGAACATAGTGTGGATGTGTAAGCCCTCAGTCTTCGTGCACTAAATTCTTCTCGTCTCAGTATCACAACCTTCGCCATGGGCGTAATTGTGGAATGCAGTAAGGGGTTCGCTGTTCGACCACAAGAAACGGCAGCCTGCCCTGAGTTACAAGGGGTGTGCCCACTTGCTGGCGGAAATTCACGGCGACCATCAGCTCCACTGTTTTGCTGCTTTACCTACAACTCAGACTATTGTGATCATGACATTTCTTATACCAACTAAGTGTTGCAACAATGTATTTGTATGATTTCAGCTGTTACAACTGCGACTCTTTGGCATCACGGTAATAGGGTACGGCAATTTTTCGCTTGTTTAAGTGCACAGTTTTATTTTTCGCTATCGATTTCCTGTAGTACCTTAGAACATATTCTGAGGTCAAACAGAACGACCTCAACGCCATCCAGGATGTATTTCGAGAATATAGACAGTGCAAAACCCAATTCATTTAATAAGCACAGTTTTGCTAGTGAGCGAAATGCGTTTCGGAAATCAGTAAACACTGTTTTCTCCTGTCTGCCTTGATCCGTGGTTTTCAGACTGTCGTTGGAGTCGGGTTGCACGTAATCGATGTTTTCGGAATCCATGCTGCATAGAAGGGGGGGGGGGGGGGGGGTTCATTCAGTCTGAGGTACCTCGTTATGCCTGAGTTCAGAATTATAAATTTTCTGCTTGACCAAGATTTCGTGCCACCGTGAAGACCAGCCTAGACTTCAGGGTGGCTCTAATGCCACTCTTGATTCCTTGTGGATGGCTTGGAAGCTAATGCTGATAATCTCTGAGAACTGTACACAGCCGTATGCGTGCATACAAGGTGCATTGATAAAAAGTAAAACTTTTATTAACTGTCGGCTGCTACTTAGATAATCCTCACGTGATTACCGACGCAAAAGGTAACACAGAGTTTGACAGTAAGAGTACAAAAAATATCTCGTGACCAAAGACGCTAGCGTAGTTATGGCGATTAGCTTCTTAAAAGTTTACACAAGAACAGATGGAAATTGTGCTCGAATATGTGATAACACAAATAAAGCAATATACTGAGTTTCTGAAGCGAGTTTTACTGCTTTGTAACTGGCAACAGGATCGCGTTTACGTGTATGTTTATCTGGGCATGACAACCAATTACAATAAATCCTCTTCCTCTCTCCCCCCCCTCCCCATAAGCATAAAAAAGCTAATGTCGGGCTTGGTAGTCTAGCGATAATGAGCGTGCAGGAACAGTAGAAGTCGCGAGTTTGAATCTCAGTGCCTCTCTTTTTTGTATTTTTAAGTGTAGTGTGCCATGTTTTTGTCTAAATATACCACTTAAGCTTTTATAACTGGAGCTACCATATGCTCTGAAACTAATAATACTTTGTCTTTTTTTTTATTCCGTTCCTCAATCGGAAAAAACAGAACCCTTGTTTTTCGTCTGTCTGTTGCACATCTTATGCTTCAGGAACTTGGAGATGTGTCAAATTGAAATTTTTTTCACATACTGAGGTTGTGTTCCCTACACGGTGTAAAATATACAGACCTATAGGGCACTTTCTGTTGACCTACACTAATGAAAATTGGCAAGAAGCAAGGTAAAGGAAAAGTCCGAAAACTGGCAATTTGTAATTATATCACACGGAAATTGTTATCCAACATCGAACTTGAAATTACAACAATCAGTAGTTCTGCGTTCATGTTGACTGGATCGCAATACTAAACGTCAGATATCGCGCAAGGAATGTCAGTATTGCGTTTCGGAATTTAGCCGTCATCAGATATCCATATGCGATTACTGCATGTGCATATGTCGTTCAAAGTTGCACGTGAAGCAAAAATTCGCAGAATAGACGCAGTCAGCCTCAATGCTACTAATTACTCTAATAATACTACTTAAATATCTTCAACATTTCGCGGCCCTGTCAGCAACTGTATAAATATTAATTTTAATAATTAACAGCCTCAGTTGCACCGTTTATCTAGAATTTACCTATGTTTCAGTCGGTATAACCCAACCTTCCTCACAATAACAGTATCTACTGTTTGTCCATAGTGGACATCGTCAAGTATTCATAAATTATCGTCAGACTGTAAAACTTATCTGGCACTACGTCGGCCCCACGTCGCGGCAGCCACGAGTGCTGTACTGGAACTCCACTATGGACAAACAGTAGACACTGTTATTCTGAAGAATGTTGGGTTATCCCGACTGAAACTTGGGTAAAGCGGTGCAACTGAGGCTGTTCATTATTAAAATGAAAATAATAATACTGGTCGCCTGCTTCCTGCATGATCTTGTCATATTTACACTATTAAAATGAAAACATTCTCTCCAGACAAGTTTTAGCATTTTTCTCTGACAAATTTTGAGGTATCAAGTCTAAGTGCAGACCTAAGACGTAAAAAAAAAGTAATGACTTCTGTATTTCTAAACGTCTGAACAAAAATCGTAAGTACTTAACATCAAAATGTTGTGTAATGAACTGCTTGTAGATGGAGAAAGGAAGCCCAGTGGCAGACATGTTTCATTAAGATCACTGATTTTATTTTCATAAAGCGAAACCCATTTGGTGACAAAAATATGCATTTTCTTGGAGTTGCGAGACACATTCCTGAAAGCAGTGATGGTATGCATTATGTCTATTATCTACAGGTATTGTGTGATTTTTTTCTTTCAAGAAATACTTGACTTCATAGTGTACAAACTGCCTGCGATTGCCACAATTTTTTTTTTCTTATCGTCCATTCTTTCAAATATATAAACTACTTTCGAAGTGCCAAAAGATACTATAATAAATAAAATTTGTATCAAACGCCGCACTGTACAATGTACTTGCTGTGAGACAGTCACGGTTCCCGAAACACATCGCCTGGGGCCGAGGAGGGGCGCCACAGTCCTAGGTCCGTGGTACTACGCCACACACACAGGCCAAGTCAGAGGACAGAGCCCGCACATTAGTGGCAAACTATTGGCTTTGGATGGGCAGGCCCGATCCGTTAGAGATGCCTGCAATTTTGGCCCGCCACGGAAGTCCATTCATGTGGCCAGCTATTCACGTGCACAGACACCACGTCGATGAAATGAGACCGCGGTGATCACACACGCAACAGGTAACTGGAGCAAATACTCTGAGAGTAGTCAGCAACTCACCGTAAGGATGATCGCTCAGGCACATAGAAAAGACCATCACACTCTATAACTAAATTTTTGGCTGCAGCCTTTGTCAGAAATCGAAAGTTGCTGTGACTTTTTTTACCGCCAGTACATTTTTCCAGTCGCGGAAGCCGTCAGGCGCTGACGCCACCCTGCAACACACCTCTGCCAGGCGGGCTGAATGGAGCACAGCCCCTGTAAATCATTAACTGCACAGTCCAGCGAGCTAAGAAAGTTGCAGCTCGGTCCGCAGAGGTCCTTCGTGCACACGAGACACTATAGCAGGGTGTGCATACAACCGCGACAGGGTCACTGCTGCTGCATCCACCGTGACTCGTGCGGCCACTCGAGTGTAAGTGTGCTTCCAGTCGCAGCCGACAATTGGTGCCCACTGCTACAAACCCAGAGAGAATCTTCTCCAACACAAAAACCTAATGTACAAGAAATTAAAGATGTCATTAGGTTATTACTTCTGATACTCTCCTATAACTATTTCCAGTTTAACGCTGAAATTCTTTTACGACCGGAAGCCTTTGCTGTACCCATTTGTACAACAAGTACACTTGCTAAGAGTTTTGTTAAACTTCACAAAAGGCAGTACTTTAAGAAATTGTTGTGACCTGAGCAGTTTTCCAGTCTTTAGGTACGGATCTTTCTGTGAGCGGTTATATATAATTGCTAAATATGGAGCTATTGTATCAGCACATTCAGAGGAACCTGACTGGTATCTAATCTGAACCGGAAGCCTTGCCTTTATCAAGTGATTTAAGCTACTTTGCTACACCGAGGATATTTACTTCAATGCTACTCATCTTGGCACTTTCTGTTGACTGCACTCCGGGAATACTTGCTTCGTATTCCTTGATGAAGGAGTTTCGGAAAACCATGTTTCTTAACTCTACTTTAGTGGCACTGTCATCAGTGACTTCACCGTTATTTTCGCGCAGTGAAGGTACTGACTGCATCTTGACACCGGTGTACTTTATGTATGACCAGAATCTCTTCGGGTTTTTCGCCAGATTTCGAAACAGAGTTTTGTTGCAGAAATTATTAAGAGCATCTCGCACTGAAGTAGCTGCTATATTTAGAACTTCGCCAGTCTTGCGGATTTTGGATTCTTTCAGATTTGGCATGCCTTTTCGTTGCTTCTGCAACAGCGATTTGACATATATATATATATATATATATATCTGAAATCATTCCACATCTTTTCTACGCTTACATGATCAAATCGGAAGGAGTGGAGGCTGTCTCTTTAAAAAGCGTTAAGAGCGTTATTAGCTTTTTTTAAATAGATGTATTTTGAGTTTCTTTTAGATGGTTGTAGGCGTTACAGTATTCAGTGTAGCAGCAACTGCCTTGTGGTCGCCAATCCCTGTATTCGTCATGATACTACATATTCATCCAGGAATATTTGCTGCTAAGAGGTCAAGTACGCTTTCGTAACCATTTATGCTTCGAGTGGGCTCACGAACTAATTGTTCAAAATAATTTTTTAAGAAAGCATTCAGTACAATTACAGATGACGTTTTATGCCTGCCGCCGGCTTTAAACGCATAAATTTTCCAGCATATCGAGGGTAGATTGAAATCACCACCGACTATAGTTGTTTGAGGGGGCTACCTATTTGAAATGAGACTCACGTTTTCTTTGAACTGTTCAGCAACTATATCCTCTCAGTCGGGGGCCGGTAAAACGATCCAGTTTAATCCGATAGACAAGTATAGCCTCTACCCATACTATTACGCAGGAACTATCTACTTCAGTTTCACTACAAGGTAAACTACTTCTGACAACAATAAATACTCCAGCACCAACTGTGTTTAATCTATCCCTTGTGAACGTTGTTAGGTCGTTTGAAAAAATTTAGGCTTAACTTATTTCCGGCTTTAGCCAGCTTTCCGTACCTATAACTATTTGAGCTTCAGTGCTTTCTATTAGGGCCTGGAGATCTGGTTCTTTCCCAACACAGCTTAGATAATTTAAAACACCGATCGTTTCTACAACCACCTTACTGTGTGTTCCCTGACCCCTTTTAGACGGGAGCCATTGCTATGGTTTCCTGAGACCCTCTAACCTAAAAATGCACCCCCGTCGCCCCCGCTACCCGTGTAGTGGACTCCTCACCTATTAAGCGGAATCTGGAAACCTACCACCCTGTGGCTCAAGTCAAGGAATCTGAGGCCTACGCAGTCACATAACCGCCTGAGCCTATGATTCACACCTTCCACTCGGCTCTGCACCGAAGTTCCACAGTCGGTTCTGTCGATGGTGGTGCAGATGGTGAGCTCCGCCTTAATCTCGCAAGCAAGACTGGCAGTCTTTACCTTATCCGCAAATCAAAACCAGAGAGAATCTCTTCCAATCCAAAGCGACATACGCCATTGGCACCGAGTTGGGCCACCACCTGCAGTTGGGTGCACCCTGTACTCTTCATGGCATCCGGAAGCAATCAAGAGTGACTCCCCCACCTTGTGCACACTGCCGTCCTTCCCCTCCTTGGCAGCCATGTTACTAAGGGGGCCCAATTACGCGCCTATTATTGGAGTTCCGAACTACCGGCAAACTCACCTTCTGTGAACGCCCAGAATTTGCGTTCCAAGAGGCTTCCTCTGGACGCCCTACGATCGGCCCCTCGCAAAGCCTTTGGCTGCCTGCCAGACTTTGGAATGGTCCCTCAGTCGACCACAGGTGAGGTTCAACCTCAGCGCTGTAGACCAACATAAATTTAGGCTAATGGCATGAGTGGTGTCAGAAATCTGCAGTCTGAGAAGACAATTCCAAATGCAAGGGGAAAAGACACAAGAATGCTGTAAGTAAATATCAGAAACTTATATATTATAAAGAAAGTTCCTAGATGTTGAAAGCGACCAAAATTGTAAATTCCACTTACGATGTTTTAAAAGAATAAACTGATATGGTAAACTAAACGAAGTGTGCTTTTCTTCATGGTTACGTGACGTTACGTATATATCTGTTTTGTATGTTTATTCGTCCATGCCTTTCGTTTAAGCACTCACTCAAGCTAAACAGGTCTCTGCTGCCAAGTCATTATCACTCCCATCGATGAAGGGTGAAAAACAAAGGAAAGAGTATTCAGTTTCTTTTGCCTGATGGCGCATTTAGGGAGTGGGGATGCATGGCAGAAGCGCATTCTTACGCAACTTTGGTAAAAATAAACGTACGTTTATACCGTAACAGCGTTGCGTACGTTGATTAGGACTCTATAATCATACAAATATACTGAAAAGGACAACCAAATCAGCATCCACTGAAACGTGGAAATAGCACGAGAAGATTTGTTTTTACTTTTTAGACATTACTGCAGACTCTAGAAAATTCGAAGCTCAAGGGACCGTTACAATCAAGTATGCATAATTCGAAGTTCAAAGGAACTATGAAAAAGTTCGAATAATTAAGAGAAAAAGTTCGAATAATTAATTCTATTTAACTCCACTTTATTGTAGATGAAATCAGGGAAAATCTAAATAAAATTTCGACTTTTTTTCTTTTGTATTCCCAGTTTTCTTACATGTTATTTGCTTTTGTATTTGAAACGGAAGGCACACACAAATGTTCGAAAATACGTAAATTCAGCTTCATTCATTTTTCAATGAATTTTATGAAGTAAATTTTTTATAAACGACCTTATGCCTTTGGAGTTGGCGTGTCACTCCTTATTTGTATCTGAGACTTCGGTTCCCAGACTAACCGTTAATGATTGAGCGCTCCGTTAAGCTATAACCTCTGACAAATACCTTTTGTACCCTGCATTGAGTAAGCCAATTCCATAAGCTTTCAGCAAGATGCGCGACTCGCCTCGCCGGTCTGCTTGCTTTCGCCTTTTAATACTTATCAGCAACATTATCTTTCCGCTCGATCATCGTTTGCAGCATGGATGGTGGAATCCCGAAACAATTCGTTACCTGCTACTTCTTATTGCATTTCACAGCGTCGAAACTCGTTTCTGTTTTACGAAAGTCGAAAACGTCCTGGATGTTATTCTGACGTGAAAACGCCAACTTTCTCCTTTGTCGAAGTTTCTTCTGTGGCAAAGTGGCGTCAGATTTGAATCACTAATAACAACGAGACCGACAGTGCGCAAACAAAGGTTAAGTCCACGCCGTGTGTACGTGGTTGTCGTTTATTGCCTGTGTTGTCAGCGTGCCAGTGTAGGCAAATGCGCGTCATTGTTACAAATCAGCTTTGTGTAAAGTTATAAACTGGTGTAGCTGTAAGCTAGGATTCTGATTTGGGTGTCATTGCGATGAACAGCTTAGGGAGCTGCGCTAGGATTCATAGAAAATAAAAATACTAGCGGGATATAAACGAAAACCTATATTGAGTTTAAACCTACGACACAAAGGAAGAGTTCGTCTCATAGGAGTTGTAAATATGCTCTAAATTACAGAAAACGCGAGAAAAGCCCTCCCAGAAGCCTAAAAAGCGCTGAGCAAATGCGGAAAAAAGGGAAGCAACGGCGCAACCCGATATCGTACTCAAGGGCTATATCGTACACCGGCCACTGCAAGTGGGACCACTGTGAGTAACCGTGTGACCACTGTATTACAGATATTAATTATCAATATGTAATTTAATATGAAACACCTGTTACGATTTTATCCCGACGTTTTCACGAAAAATCTACGGTGCGGTCCTGAACTGCACACATAGAAATTTATTTGCAACTGATTAATATGCTTTGGTATTTCGTGCATTGTTAAAACAAGTGATGAAACAAATAGAATTATCCGGTGTAAGCTAGGCGTTGAATTGTAATTATAGAATGTTTGTAGGTCGTTCTGCTATGACGCTCGCCTAAATTAGTGAAGAAGTTTCTTCGGTTTCCTAGAGGCATTTGGGATCAGGTTGAAACAAACGATTAACAAGCGTCGACTGCATACAGTCGCAAAGGCTGATTTAAAATGTGTTTGATAACTGTAAAGCTACTTCAGCTGGGTTAGGAGAGCAGCTACCAGTCGGAGGTAAACACTTCCCCCTCACAGCGTTCTAATGTTGCCGGTTACACTACGCCACTCAGCGTCTGATGTAAACACAGCCGACAACAGGAAGTGCTGTACTGTGACACGACCACCAGACCGAGTACAGAGCAGGAAACGGCCAGGGTCCCCGGTGGTCTCGTGGTAAGGGGTCTGGAACGTTCCAGCGCCTGGGCTGGGGCTATTCGCCCCAGCCGGGCCAGGGTTCAATCCCCGGCCGGCGCTGGAATTTTCAGACTTCCGAACACTAACCTCCACCTCTGCCCTCACATGTGGCGCATGCCGGGAACCCCCGTGGGGTCCATGCTTCGGATCCCACGTCGAGCTCACTCCCACACTACAAAATACACCTCATTATGCTTTTTGCAATCACTTATTTTAAATTTTAATACGCACACTTTCTTCACCAGACTAATTGTCACTAAGTGTATTTTCAAAACGAACACAGGCTCTTTTTTTTTCTAGTTATTCAAGTGTCAAAATGAGATTATGATGTGACACAGGTCACTAATGGGATAAACTCTTTCTTTGTATGAAAGAGGATAATTCTCCTGGTTTATGTCAGCTGAATGCTAAATTAAACAGATACAATTTAAAAAAAAAAAACGAATTTCTTGACGGCTTTATTGACAGGTCTACACGTTTCATATAATATTTCTGTTGGTATTACATGACAGCCTCTCAGGCTCAGCTTTATATGAAAGTATTTTGCATGTCAGAAAAGAAATTATATTACCACCAGTACAGATTCAGTTGGTCTATTATTGTTGTACTATTGTATCATTGACGTTGCATTGCAAGAGAGATACTGCTACTATGGCTGTTTTCTTTTGATATTAAATTCCGTGCCATATCTCCACTCCAAGTGCTAAAAAGCGTGGATAAAACTTTTAGCAATACTATTTTCCTGTTCACCACATCGCTGCTAGGTGTGCTAAAAAGCGTGGATAAAACTTTTAGCAATACTATTTTCCTGTATACAACATCGCTGCTAGGTGTCGCTACTGGTCCCTCACACAGTCAGATGTCTGTAGCGCAGGGCTTCGCTACCAGAGGGCTCTAGTGGAGCTGGTGACGACTCACTCTGCCGGGATTTGCTGCTTCACTCCTGAACGTCTACGCCAGCAGAAATAACCGCTAAATCCTTACACTAAACGAGAAGCGTAATAGCACCAATGCCAAATAAGGCAAATCGGGGTCAGTGAGAATATTGTCAAACCACCACTATGATAACTCCTAGCTGAAAATACTGATACAATCTATTTACAGAGGAATCGAGCACCTTACAGAAGCTGATCTAGAGGAAAATCCATTTGGAGGGAACAGAACCCATATTTATAACATCTTTAGTTACAGAAAAAACTTTTGACAATGTTGACCAGAATATACAGTTTGAATTTAAGATGCAACCAGGAATAAAATATAGCGAGCAAAACGTTACTTAGAACGCCACCAGAAACAAAACAGCAGCTGTACTAGTTGAACGACATAAAAGAAAGTAAATACGTGAGAAGTGAGTGAGACACCGTTCTAGTCCATTCCCTGATGTTATTCATTCTATATACAGGGTGTTTCACAAGTCATTCTTCACATTACTAGGGGCTGTAGAGGGGAATTAACTGATCAAGTCTACCATAGGAATCTGCTTCTGAAAACGTCATCTAGCGACACTACAGACCGTCAAAGTTATAGGCATCGGCGCCTACAAAAATAGAGGGATCCCACGAAGATGTTAAAAACTTTCTAAGATGATGCAGATGGATAAATGTATAAATTTGAGATTTTGTCCTTGTACCGGAAAATTATAACAGAAAACTTTTCTGTTACCTCTGACAGTATGTACCGTTATCGTTGTTGCTAAGATGTAGGACAGGAAACTTTCAGAGTGGGTGGTACGGAACGGAAGAAGCAAACAATGTGCAGTACACATAGGCTGTAAAATGCATACATCATGAACCATGAGCACTTGTTCATCTTCGCTAGCGTGAAACCCATCTCCACTGTTGAACAAGTGCTTATAGCTCCAGGAGCATGCAGTTTAGAGTCCATGTTTACTGCACATTTTTTCTTGTTGTGGTCTATAGTGCCGCCTCTGAAAGTTGCCTACCCTACAGTCCTAGCAACAACAGTACCAGTACTTGTATTCCACTGTCAGAAGTAGGATAACGATTTTCACTTACAACTTTCGGTACAGGGGCTCTTACCTCAAATCGATACATTTGTCTATTTCCATCATCCTACAAAATTTGTAACACAATCACGGATCATCCTGTATATACATACATTTACCGGAGCTGGCGCCTGTAACTTTGATGCTCCACGGCGTCGTTGCGTGACGTTTGCAGGCATGAGTTTCTACGTAAAACTGCAAGCTCAAAAAATGTGTGACATGATTTGTAAAACACCTTTATAAAGACAGCAACAAACAAAAAGGATGAGGAATTCTCGAAAGTAATGAAACGTGAAGAAGAAGAAATAGAAGTTGTTCCCTAATTGAACTCTCACTTTGCAGTGGAGTGTGCTCTGATTTGAAATTTCCTGGCATTTATTCGCCCTGAAGAGGATCGCTGAAAAGATGGTCGAAATGTCGGTAGTTTGGTTTTTCAGTGTTTATCATGGCATGGCCTAGTACCCAAAATGATTCTCTTCAAGTTTGTTGTAGGAACTATATCCCATCTCTCCGATATTTTCAGAACGATAGAATTATTTTTTCCTAAAACCTCAACTGAATTAGTGCTTCAAATGATATAAATGGTACTTATGCTTTATGGTATGGAGACAGAAATGGTACTTGGCTTTAATGATAACAATACACAGGAAAATTCAGTAATGTTTCTGCAAAGTGCCATAACACCGAAATCCTGAAAAATAGTCGGATATTTCGAATGTCGTACGACACCAGCTATACAGTTTACTGGACAGATACCGAGTTTTCCGAAATTCTAGCACTTTTAGAAGGAACTAAACGACAATATTTTTAAATTGGACCCACGTACGGAAACGTATACTCTCCGTGCTACAGTCGTTTGAATACATGCTAGCTAGGTGGGTATGCAGCAGGGTAGTCATCGTGGGAGGCGGAGGGGGTGGGGGTGGGGGGAGGAGCTTACGTCGGATGTCATTCACCGTCTGTCCTGCCACTCTGACATGGCTCGTCCGTCACTCACGTGTCTCTCAGTATTAGAGCAACATTGCAGAGAGCACTTTTGCCGGATACGCCGACATGATTCTTCTGTATGGCGAAGCTCGTCGCCTTTATCAAGTTCGTTCTCCGCAGCGTCCGACTTCATAGCATACGCTTTTCGCCACAACTGCGCAACGACTTTGAGAAAATGGTGCGTTCACCGTCAGCACGGGTGACTGCAGTGCTTCAAAGAGACGCAGCGCACCCGAGTTGTAAAAGTCCGTATTTAAAATAACAGTGTTTCTGAAAACTTATCAAGTTTCCTTTTAATGAGTGGAATTGTGGCACTATTGTTGTACTGGGTCACACCAAATCACTTACTTGTACAAGTGGTCGCGTTACCAACGTGTTTTCCGATGGCTGTAGCGAGGAAACAGTGCGTTGCAGCAGATGGGCTAGAATACAGAATACGAGTAGTATGTACTCGGTCCCCCTTTACACGACAAGTCTGTAACAGGGATGTCGGAACATCCTGCATGTTTACGGTATATTGTACAGTTGTTGTCCCACGATAATTGAAATCTGCGAAAACATTTCATAATTTCTGAGAGCTCATCAGGCGCGACTACCGTTTCCGCAGTATAAAACCCAGGGGGCGTTTTGCCTACGGCGGCTCTGACGCCCACGTGAACAAATGTAGGTAGAGAGCGCAACACAGCTACTTTGATGGATATTTTCCTCTAATGCTGCCACATGTGTACATTTTTAGAGGGATCTTGACCCGCACCAGCCTTAAGCGGAAAGCCAAATATCCCAACTTCTGGCCACTGCTAACATTCTGAAATACACTATCCGATCAAAAGTATCCAGACAGCTAGTAGTGGACTTCAATATGCGGTATGACCACTTTTTGTCATTACGAGGGGTTAACCTCTGCTGGGAACGCTTTCAGTGTCGACGATATTTTATGCACCACACATGTTGAGAGTTTCATCCGTGTGTACGTACCAGGCAATAAACTGGCCAGCAAGATCGCCGCCTCTCTCCCCAATTTTGGAGCAATGCGGGCAACCCCTTACAACCACGTCTGGATTTTGTAAATGTAACGAATCAATTGAAATGAACATGGTACGACATCCGTCAGGAGGACATCCATCAACTTTATCAATCAAGATCAAGCCGAATAGCTGATTGCTTAAGGGCCAGAGATGGACCAACGTGCTATGACTTTCTCCTGAATGAATCACCCAATTTTCCTGGAAGGGTTATCATTAGTTTGCCTCTACACGTACATCACATCTACCGATTTTATTCACACTGGGGTAATTTCTTGGTGGTACGGTTTAGAGTGTAAATATACAGGGTGTATCAAAAAGAGTCAACCGATTTTTAAAAAAAGTAACTATTATGTAATTCGACATATGTGCGTGAATGGCGTACTGCTGGAAAGAGCAAACACTCGGGCTTCACATGGTTACCGCATGGCAGCAGCACTGTCCGCCCATTTCAGTCCTAGTAAAACTGGTGTCGCGACGACAGAACGCGTTTTGCGTTCTGCATTTTGCGCAGTGTGGGCAGTAATAAGTGTTCGGCGTGACTTTCGTACAAGGTGCTGTGCGGATCCTCCTACAGCACAGAGCATTAGACGATGGCATCAACGATTAAGAGAAACAGAATGTTTGCGGAAAGGCAAATCGCCGGGCCGTCCCCGAGTGCCTGACACAGACGTCGAACGCATCCGCCACAGTTTCACAAGGGGTCCGCAGAAATCCGTTCGCCGTGCAGCTCGACAGCTCAGCACGCCCCCGATGTCCGTCTGGCGTCTATGCGTCGACGTTTATGCATCAGATAATATTAAAGTCAGCTACTGCGAGCTCTTCGTGATGGTGATAACATCGTGTGAAGTTCCGTAATTTCACTCTTGGCTAGGTGGAGGATGCCTATTTTCTCCCACAGTAAGTGTTTAGTGACGAGGCAACATTCCATTTATACGGAGTGGTGAACTGCCATAATGTGACAATATGAAGTACGGGACAACCACATGAAGTTGTTCAACATAAAATAGACTCTCCTAAATTTAATGTGTTTTGTGCAGTTTAGAGGGAAAAGGTGTATGATTCATTTTTCTTTGCCGAAAACACGGTTACAGGAAGCATATATCTCGATATGCTTGAAAACTTTCTTTTCCCACAGTTTGATTCGAACGACTTTATTTACCAATGGGATGGGGCACCGCGAGAGTGGCATCTGGAAGTGTGGGGATTTCTAAATCAAACGATTTCTGAACGATGGGTCAGTCACGCTGGACTAAATGACTCAGCCTTAGATTACTGGCCTCCAAGGTCACCGTACCCGACTATATGTGATTATATATGTACGGTTTTGTAACAGACTCTTTATGTACCTACGTTACCTCCAGAACCAACAGCAATAAATGAACTGAGACATCGGATAACAGCACCTGTGTTAACTGTTACTCCAGACAAGCTTGCTGCAGTGTTGGTACAATTTGAACACCGCATTGACACATTCTGTGCATCTCAAGGATGCATATTGAACACCAATGAAAAGGATGAAAAAACTTTTTCAGTTTCTGTTCATCAAAATAAAAATTATTTGTATATGTTTCTTAGTTTCAGAAATATAGACGGGCCAGAGTGTATTATAGTTTTTCATACACCCGATGTAGATAGCGCACTTTAAAACCTCCCAATAATTAGGCCACTACCAAGACGGGAGATGACAAGTATTCACACATGTGTCTTTGCATGTGTTGGATAAAAAATAGTAGCACAGTGCCGTAACATGAAGGATGAGAGTCATTTGGTACGCACGCTTTCTGTTGCTGATAGATGGTGGGCTGAAGTAGTAAAGTAAGCGGCATAGGTCGTGTTTGAGTAAGTTGCTGTGTGTACTACTTCAAAGTTGAAGAGGCTAGCTCAAGTGCCTTAATAGCATGTCTGGGAAACACGAAAAACGTGCTTGGGTCAAGACTGGAAGGGCACGTGGTCGGAGCGCGCAACAATCTTTCCTTCCAGCGCTGCATTCCACCAACTTTCACGACAGTGCACGACGCCAAACGACGAGCCCTGTGCAGGAGCACCGAGTACGTGGCAGCGGGACATACTGGGACATCCACCGTATTCATCCGGCAGAGTCCCTCCAATTATGGCTTGATCGCCCAAATGAACGAAGTATTTCGTGGCACGCCTTACACCAAATGATAAGACACCATATGGCGGTTCTAGCGAGACATCATCACAGATGGATGCACTGACAGTGTATGACATCTTTCATGTGGGTGTGGAAAATGATCGAGACGCGAGACGGAAATGTAATAAAGTGAATTTTAGTCAGTGAAGTCTGACATGAATTATAACCGAACTGCCACTACTTTTCATCCACCTCCATGTATATTACCATAACCGTTTATTTTTACTCATAAAAATTTTTCAGTAATCTTGTATGAAATGTTTTCACAATTTTGGTTTGTTTTCTAGATGTATAGCAATTCGGTAAGAAAGATGGAAGAGCTTGATTTTTACTTACAATACTGCCCTGGCTGCACATTTTTCTGGGTTCGGAACTGATGCCCTTAGCGTGAATTTACTTTGGCTTGCACCACAGCACATTTACTTGATATAAAATACGACGAAATACAGTTCGATTACCGTCTCGTAACTGTTGGACCTGGTGGTCTACCGGCACAGCGCGTGCCTGCAAATCGAGAATCGCGGGATCGAATCCCAGATGGACCAATATATTTTTCAGTCTGCTTTTAATCCAGCCTTCGCCTCTCAATGATATGAGAAGTCGGTAGAAACAACATGTGGTGCGGATTCCACGCTAAACTGCCGATTCCCTTTCCCCGGTTGGACAACTGGTGTACGTTAATGATAAGCAAGTCGCCAAAGTGCCGTCCAATTGAAAGACTTAAACGAGGGCACTGAAATACGCCAAAGTTATTAGTATTATTACACTGTCCAGTCGCAGTAATCTGACCATGTGTTAAAATCCCGAATAAACGCACTTTGCAACATGAGACGTACAGGAATAGAGTGAATGAGGCAATGACAGGGATAAGAAGCCATTCCGACTCCACTACCTGTCGAGCTGCGTTAGAATTTTATCGATTGAGGATCCGTGGCACAAACTACTCGATCGAGGTGACCTCTCAGATTCTCGATTGGGTTTAAAGGCGGAAAATTTGGCGGTGAGGGCAGTACGGTAAATTCATCCTAGAGCTTTCAGAACCACGCACATACACTGCGAGCTATGTTACACGTGCATCTACTGGCGGATATGGTCCCCAGGGATAGGTGCGTACTAGGGTTGATCCATTGTGCCTTTTAGAATAACGAGATCACCCGGGGAGCGCCGTGAAAAGATTGCCCACAACATAACGGTCTCTCAGGGTTGCAGGGCGTTTGCTTTCAGACGTTACACGCCGATGGAAATCTGTCCGATGGAGCATAAAATGTGATTAATATGGAGAGGCCACCTGTAGCACTCAGTAGACATTCAGTTGTGGTACCGGCGTGCAAATGCAAGCTTTCGACGCCCATGAAGAGCAGTTAGCATGGGTGCAGGGACCATGTGCCTACTGCGGAAGCCCGTACGTTGTTGAGGAAACATTAGTGGCAGCCCTTTGTTCGCCTGGGCGGTCAGCTGCACTAAAGTGGCACGTCTGTTCGCCAGCACACACGTCTACTCGACTACTTCGATGTTACACGTTCGGTATCCTACTCTATGGAGCTGAGTCATGGACTGTATCAGGCAAAAAACTTGAGGCATTTGGAAAGGGGTCGTATCGAAAAATATTAAGGATACCATCGACAGATATAGTCAAAAATATCGCGGTACGAAGACGCAGAAATTCTCAACAGCATCCAGAGAGCAAAACTCCATTATTTTGGTAGCGCAATTCCGCAACAATAAATAAAACCTGTTGAAATTAATAATTCAAGGAAACATTAGTGGCCGGCCAGTGTGGACGAGCGGTTCTAGGCGCTTCAGTCTGGAAACGTGCGACCGCTATGGTCGCAGGTTCGAATCCTGCCCCGGGCATAGGTGTGTGATGTCCTTAGGTTAGTTAGGTTTAAGTAGTTCTAAGTTCGAGGGGACTCATCACCTCAGATGTTAAGTCCCGTTGTGCTCAGAGCCACTCGAACCATTTTTTCTTTTTTTTTTAAAAGATTAATGGCATGCGTGACCCACGACGCACAGGATTATCCTGGCTTAATAACTCAAGCCAGCAGCTTCGGTTCAGCACTGAATCGATGTTCTGAAAAACCATGGACGGACAACAGGTCATGCTACCGATCGGCAGCGTTATTGGAGGACGAGGCAATACAGACAATGCATAAAACTTACATAAATGCTCACCATTAAATTTAATACTCCTCCACTCATATAATCGCGCTAGCTGCAAATAAAATTAATCTGTAATTGCCATACAGTTAAAATGTTTTAAACGTAGTGCTGTTAACAGCACTCATGTCACCACTTATTTTGATCAATGTACGTATTTTCTCAGACATCCACCGTACGAGGACGCACTGAAATGTAATGTCGACAGATGTTTTATGTGAAAACTCGCAACGCTTTTTAAATAAAACAAATTTCATTAACATTCTGCATCTGTATTCTTCACGTCTATAAATTTATCTCTCAACACACTCATCCCGGGAACCAGAACAATTTCCCCAATTAGATACTATTTTGTTGATGCCGTCACAATATATTGTTTGACTATGTTAACAGAGCCACAACCTTACCTCTGCTTGCACCACCTGAAACAATTGAAGTGCTAGAAGTTTTTCTTAGTTTTGCACAAAGACGAAAATGGAGACTGTGTGTAGGATGATCGACGGCAGTGAACCAAGGATGTCGGTTTGCTGCAGATGTAGCAGCGCTCGTGTGTAGTTTGGCACTGCCGTGCTTAAGAAGAGTGTGTCCACATGCGGACGAAGTCTTCGAATTCGTGCTTTTAGTTTTGTGAGCTCTTTCTCACCCACCAACATAGTCACGTCACACACCGCTATGTTACGCGGTACGAAGCAGAGGGCTGCAGATATCCATAGTAAAGATGTACAATGTTACTGACTACATCAAATAAAACAGACCGAGTTATGCTGGTGATATATGGTGACAATTCGTATTTATATTTCCAATGGAAAGAGATTGACCAGTGGCCAACAGACAACTAAAACGCAAGTTGCCAGATGGATAATAACTGCAATACCGCCCACGCTGTCACGGTAAGTAGCAGGTTTGGTCTCCCGATACATGCCTCTTTCCCGAAAGTCAAAGAGCAATTTCAAGATTTGCGAGATTACGTCGCAAGTATGACGAATTATGAGAAACACTGCACTGTGTAAGGGAAGCTACTAGAAGCCCTATAACCATGGCACTAGTTCAGGGATTCAGCTGCGCGAAGAGATTTTGAAACTGACTAAAGTTTTTTAGAAAATTGATAGTAAACCTGTTTCCGACAAATGAATCCGGGTGATCAGTTGCGAAGAAGGGGAGAAAATGTGTGAAAATAAATCTCTTCTTATGGAGGGACATTTCAGAGCAACTGTACAGCATTGCATATTGATATCTGAAGCGCGGAAGACTAGCTTTTCTACAAGGGGAAAGTCGAAATAATTGTGAAATATTTTATTCTGGACCGAGTAATGTCATAACTGGGTGGTCATTTAAAACTGCATTGGTTTACTTCGAAATGGCTGCAAATTAAGCTATGCAAACAGTGTTACCCTAGACATCTATTTCCAGTTGTAATTTTCATTTCAAGCAATGTCTCTGGAAGACATACAAGAACTGGAATTAGTGGAGAAATACAGGGATGAAGAAGTAGTTCGATTGTCTTGCCGAATGTATGCTGCAGAGCACATCTTCCACCGGACTGCCTTGATGACGCATGGAAGGTAACAGCGTAGCAAATGCCCAGTGGCGAAAATATCATGATTTCGTAGACTATATGGTCAGTCCATAGATGGAAAATCCTAGTACACCATTTGAAATGTGGAATTGCTGAAAACAGACAGTCAACAGAAATTGTTTCGAAATAAATTCACTCTTAACTTAGCTTCAGTTTCGTTAGGTAATACCTCGATACCTAATACAACTGTATCAAAGTTATCTGCGTTCAGAGAATTTATTTCGAAGTGATTTCGGTCAGCTATCTACCGTCATCAATTCGATGCAAAGGACCATGAATGCTGTCGAAGTTTGGCATAGCAAACGATACTCAATAAGACAAAGGTATCTGAACCTACAATTTCTGATCAATACGCTAAAGGAGAAGGTAATAAAATCAATACCTGAAATTAAAAAAAAAATAATCCGGTGGTCAGTGAAAGAGATAAAAGATACATATGTGTTGAAAAAGAGTTTAAAGATATTTTAAGAATACATAATGACTCGGTGGATTTAACACGCTTAAGATTTACGTCATTCCTACGAAAAGTTCGTAAAATAAGACAGGAAGTAATGTTCTAGAATGGAAAAGGTAAAAAAAATAATTTTTAAAACACACCTATGTACTATGTGCATAGACAGTCTTAAGCCTAGATAAAATGTGGAGCGGCGTTCTTATTACAGAACGACAGGCAGAGCCTCCCCATTGTCGCGGCTTCCTTTGCAGGTCGGAGAACCCGCAGCTAAAATGTATGTGGCCAGAAACACCGCGTTGACTCACTGGTCGCCGAGTCCACGGTCGCAGAAGCCCATGACACCCTTCAAGAGGCAGCGAGTCATCTCGTACAGTAGTTATTTGAGAGTGAATTTATTCCTCGCTCCTCATGAGACGTCATCAAACTAATCTTCCTGCTTCTGGAGTGTCTACATCGACGTTACATCTTATTTTAGTTCTGCTCTCCGTTCCACACCTTCAAGGACCCACTTCTTTTCTGTGGCATTCGAACACTTGTACTTCTTCGATGTAATTTTCGCGACGGATTTATGTACTGTGCTTATGCGTTATTGAGAAAACACGGAAAGTTTTCGAAGTGTATAGGGGTGAAAGGATTATCTTAATAACGGATAAAACCATTCCAGATATCGAGTATTACGTATCGGCCGACACTTCGTTACAAAACGTTTATGGGGCTATCTGTTATGCGAATCGCTTCCGTTTATGGAATGTACTGCACACAGGAGGTTTCTTCGATAAACAGAAGTTTTTGCATGGGTATTGATAACATGATCGAATCGCAGAGGTTCAAATAGTGAGGTGCGACTGCGTGTAACTGCTTAGGCAGATTTTTGGTCCCTGCAAATAATTGTGACGCAACTAAGGACATTATAGCGACACGAACGTCAGCCGGGTAAATAAGCCGCACACTAAGTGGACATCCAGCGGACGCAGGTAAACACTTCCTGTTACACCACGCCACTGCTGCCTCGGTGTAAACACGGAGGACAGCAAGAAGAGCTCTACGACCACTAGCTGGACTCCAGAGAAGGAAACGGCCGGGGTCCTCGGTGGTCTAGTGGTAAGGGGTCTGGAACGTTCCAGCACCTCGGCTGGGGCTATTCGCCCCAGCCGGGCCGGGGTTCTATCCCTGGCCGGCGCTGGAATTTTCAGACTTCCGAACACTAGCCTCCACCTCTGCCCTGGCATGTGGCGCATGCCGGGTAGCCCGGTGGGGTCCGTGCTTCGGATCCCACGTGGAGTTCACTCCCACACTGCAAACTAAACCTGATTATGCTGCTGCAAACACTTTAAATTTTAATACGCACACTTTCTTCACCAGACCACATCTACATATATTTTCGAGGTACTTTCTACGACAATGAAATAAAATCCTTACTAAAAAAACTTTTCCTTGGTGTACTAAATGATGCTAAGATAAATACCAAAACATATTTCATTTTCTTGTACTTAAATATCGGTATTTGAAAAAAATTTTGGCTATAATAACTGACATATATATTACATGTTGTACTTCTCACATTCTCAGTGACAAAACAGGATAAATTATTTCAGTCATAAGAAAAAGGAAAATATTATATCAATAGCAACACACAAGCCAACAATGTGTTCTTTTTAGTATCATGATTGACAATGTGATAAATAAATTCTGTATGAGAAATCGTTTCGTAACAGTTGACAATACCTTTTAAAAATACCATGTTTTCACTAATTGCATTTTCCAAAACGAACACAGGCCTTCTTTTTTCTCAAATTATTCTATCGTCAAAATGAGATGTTTTATGGGACACATGTCACTAACTCTTTTTTTTTTCTATGAAAAACTATATTTCTCGTGGTTTTATGTGAGCTGAATGCTGAATCAAACAGATAACACTTAACATTAATAAGTGGAATTTCTTGGCGATTTTACTAACAGTTCCGTATATTTCATATAATATTTAAATTAATAGTTATATGACAACCTCTCTGCCTCTACTTTATGTAAAAGTATCTTGTGGAATAGAAAAGAAATTATATTATTACCTCTACAGGTTATGTCTGGTTGAATGAAAGAAATTGTAAAGGCCATAGCCGAAGACGCAGAATGTTACCTTCTCGGCAAAGCGTTTGCCATAAGTAATGAGCGAAACTGTAAAATAAGGAAAAGGGATGTCAAACGTCTATTATTGTTGTACAATTATATCACTAACGTTTCCTTGCAAGAAACTTACAGTTGCCCTTGCTCTTCAAAATTCTTTAACCCGCAATACCGCGCCATTATGCAACAGTAGCCCCGACACCTCACTGCACGGAGGAAATTGAACCTACATTTCGTATTTTTGTTAATGAGAGAGAGAGACTGTCAGCTAGTATGGTTGTTTCTTTTGCTATTAAATTCCGAGCCTCATATCCATTTTTAATCTTTAAAAGTGTGGACAAAACTTTTAGTAATAATAAATTACGAAGAGGGAATGATGACTGTAACATGCTGCGTACATTAATGTCACTGGATATGTAGTTTGCATTATATGTTACGAGAACAAAATTATTTTGTAACGTACAAATGGCTCTGAGCACTATGGGACTCAACTGCTGTGGTCATTAGTCCCCTAGAACTTAGAACTACTTAAACCTAACTAACCTAAGGACATCACACACATCCATGCCCAAGGCAGGATTCGAACCTGCGACCGTAGCAGTCGCACGGTTCCGGACTGCGCGCCTAGAACCGCGAGACCACCGCAGCTGGTAACGTGTGAAATACACAAAAATACGGTAACAGACAAACAAAGCAGTGATGCCACAGTCTGTTTTGTAATAATAGTGTAAAGGAAGAAATAAACAGCAACTAGACATTTAAGTCACTCAGTTTTCGCGGCCATTTTGCGGTTCATCACTTCGCTGCTAGGTGTCACTGGTAGTACCTCACACACTCAGTTGTCTCTAGTGCAGGGCTTCGCCACCAGAGGGCTCTATCAACACCAGCGAGGACTCTCTCTGTCGGCGTTTGCTGCTTCACTCCTCAACATCTATGCTAGCTTACGTCACTGCTAAATCTTCAGACTAAACTAAAAAAAATAACACCAATACCGAATAAGGCAAATAGTGATAAGTGCGAATACTACTGAACCATCACTTTCATACGTCGTGGCTGAAAATACTGATCCGAAATATTTACGCAGGAATGGAACACATTAGAGAAGACGAGCTACAGGGAAATCAATTTTGAGAGAATACACTAGCCGCTAGAGATCAGTTGAAGAAATTCAACCTATATTTATGACATCAATAGATGTACAAAATAACTTTTGACAGTTTTGACCAGAATATACAGTTTGAATTTTAGATGCAACCAGCGATAAAACACAATGAGCGGCGTGTTATCTAGAACTCGGCCAGAAATCAGACAGCAGTTGGAAGACTTATAAGGAAGCTGGTACTTGATAGTTGAGAAGGGAGAGAGAGAGAGAGAGAGAGAGAGAGAGAGAGAGAGAGAGAGAGAGAGAGAGAGAGAGAGGGGGGGGGGGGCGGGGGGTTCTAGGTCCTTCTTCCACGTTATTCACTTTTCATACAGAATGTTTCACACGTCATGCTACACACTCATCGAGTCTGTAGAGGGGACCTAGCTGATGAAATTTTACATAGGAATCGATATCTGGAAACGTCATCCAGCAACGCTACAGAGTATCAAAGTTACAAGCTCTGGAGTCTGTAAAATGTGTGTAAACAGAGAGATCCAATGAAGATATTACCAATTTTCTATGATAATGGATAAATGTATCAATTTGAGGTTATGTCCCTATAATGGAAAATTAGAAGAGAAGACATCCCTGATATGTGTGACAGTATGTACCGGTAGTGTTGTAGCTAAAATGTAGGGCAGGAAACTTTCGGAGGTGGTAGTATGGACCGAAAGAAGAAAACCATGTCCAGTACACATGGGGTGTAAAATGCATACCTTAAGAGCTGTGAGGACTTGTTCATCTTCGCTGGCATAAAACATATCTCCACTACTGAACATGTGCTCATAGCTCCTCATGTATGCATTTTGTATCCCATGTTTAACGGACATTTTTTCTTACTTTGATCCGTACTACCACCTTTGAAAGTTATCAACAACTGTACCAGAACTTGTATTCCGCCGTCAGAGGTATGATAACGATTTTCCCTTGTAACTTTCGACTCATTCGTTTCCAGTACTGTTGCCATTACCTCAAACTGATACATAATCACGGCATCACACTCTATTTACATACATTTGCCGGAGCTGGCGCCTGTTTCTTGATGCTCCGTAGCCTCGTTAGATGACGTTTGCAGACATGAGTTAGTAGGTAAAATTGCAAGCTCTAGAAATGTGAAACACCTTGTATAAAGAAAGCAACTTACGAAACGAACGAGATATTCGGGAAATTAATCGAGGATAAGAAAGAAGAAATAGAAATTGTTTCCAAATCGAACTTTCATTTCGCTGGTGCTGATTTGAATTTTGTGGCATTTATCCGCTCTGAAGAGGATCGTTCAAACGATGGTCGAAATGTCGTTATTTTAGTTGTTTCACTGTTTTATAATGACATGGCCTAGTACCCAAAATGATTTTGTTCAAGTTATTTATAGGAATTCTATCGCTTCTTACCGATATTTTCAGTATGATACTAGTATTTATTTCCTACACCTAGCAACTTTAATAGTGCAATAAATTATGAAAATAGTACCTAATACTTTTTTATATGGAGACAGAAACGGTGCTAGGGTTTACTGATAACAATATACAGTAAACTTCAGCCATGTTTCTGCGAAGTTGCATAACCCCGAAATCCTGAAAGACATCCGTATATTTCGAATGTGGTACAACGGCTGTAGGAAGGAGACGAGGTACAGCAGAAGTAAAGCTGTGTGGACGGGACATGAGTCGTGTTTGGGTAGCTCGAATAGTGGAGCACTCGCCCGTGAAAGGCAAAGGCCCCGAGTTCGAGTCTCGGTCCCGAACACAGTTTTAATCAGCCAGGAAGTTTCATATCGTCGCACACTCCGCTGCAGAGGGAACTAATTCTGGAAACAGCTGTATAGTTACTGGAGAGATACAGGATGTTCCAAAATTCCCGTTAAAAACTTCTAGGGAACTGAGTTACGATATCTTGAAGAGGAGCCCATGTATGGAAAGGTATATCCATGCTACAGCCGTATAAATACACCTTCGCTAATGTGGTATGCAACTGGATAATCGTCACTGGAGGTGGGTTACTTACGTCGGATCGTATGATGTCGTTTGACGGCTGTCTCCTCTCTGACCTGGCTCGAGTCTCGTCCATGTGTCTGTGAGTGTTAGAGAAACACTGCTAAGTACACTTTTGCCGAATACACCCACACGAGAATTGTGTGTGGCCAAAGCTCACAGTACTGGAAGAGCTGCTGGTCGCCTTTATCAAGATCGTTGTCCAAAACATCTGACTCCTCCCCACACGCTTTTCGTTACCATTGCACAACGTCTTCGAGAAAGGGTGCATTCACCGTCAGGTGCGTCGTGGAGACGCAGCGCACGCGAATTGGAAAATATATTTATATGGATATGGTGTGTGTTCTTTCGGACATGTCCGAAAGGATACTACGAATGTAGTGTGTAGACATACAAAGTGAGAATGTGGGTCTCGCAGGAGGCGTGCGCGAGATAGTCGCTATAGTCTCACTATCCTCTGTGCCCTCGGTGGCTCAGATTGATAGAGCAACTGCCACGTAAGCAGGAGATCCCTGGTTCGATTCCCGGTCGGGGCACACATTTTCACCTGTCTTCGTTGATGTATATCAACGCCCATCAGCAGCTGAATGACAAAAAAATCGGTCTTCATAGAAACTGTTTTTACAGGAGGGCCCTTTCCAGTTCGAAATTAGAATGATATTAATACATTCAGCTGCTTGGTTATTAACGAGTGAAACTGTAGATGTACTGGGTAACATCTACACTGAAATACCAAAGAAACTGGTATAATAATGCCTACTGAAACACAGAGATATGTAAACAGGAAAGATATGGTGATGCCGCCGGCAACGCCTGTGTAAGACCTGTGCCTGGCGTAGTTGTTAGATCGCATACTGTTGCTACAATGGCAGGTTATTTAGATTTAAATGACTTTGAACGTGGTATTATACTTGGCGCAACACCGATGGGACACAGCATCTCCGAGGTAGCGATGAAGTGGGGATTTTCCGGTACGACCATTTCACAAGGGCACCGCAAATATCAGCAATCCAGTAAAACAACAAATCTCAGACATCGCTGGTGCCGGAAAAATATCCTGCAAGAATGGAAACTTAAGAGAATCGTTCATCGTGACGAAAGTGCAACCATTCCGCAAATTACATAAAATTTCAATGCTTTACCATCAAAAAGTGTCAGCATGCGAACCATTCAACGAAACATAATCTGTATGGGCTTTCAGAGCCGATGGCCCACTCGTGTACCCTTGCTGACCGTACAGCACAAAGCTTTACGCCTCATTCGGGCCCATCGGTACGAACACTGGACTGTTGATGACTGGAAACATATTACCTGGTTGGACGCGTCTCATTTCAAAATGTATATAGAGTATGGATGTGTACGGGTATGAAGACAACCTCACGAATCCATGGACCCTGCATGTCAGCTGGGGACTGTTGAAGCTGGTGGAGGCTCTGTGACGTTGTATGGCGTGTGCATTCGGAGTGATGTGGGACCCCTGATAAGTCTAGATACATCCTGTCTGATCACCTGCATCCATTCGTGTCCATTGTGGATTCCGACGGAAGTAGGTAATTCCATCAGGACAATGCGACCCCCCACACAACCACAATTGCTACAGAGAGGCTGCAGGAACACTCTTCCGCGGTTAAACACTTCCGCTGGCCACCAAACATCCTGTACGTTTCTAGTACATTGTATAGCATTATCGAGCATAACTGGGATGCCTTGCAACGTGTTGATAAGAGGAGATCTCTACCCCATCGTACTCTTACGGATTTATGGGCAGCTCTGCAGGGTTCCTGATGTCAGTTCCCTCCTGCGCGACTTCAGCCATTAGTCGATTCCATGCCACGCAGTGTTGAGGCACTTCTGCGTGCTCGCGGTGGCCCTACACGGTATTTCTTTGGCTCTTCAGTGTAACAAATTACTTGTCAAAGTGACAGCGTTACCATCATTTTTCCAAATGGTTGTAGCACACGATACGTTTCCGGAGGCGGGTTACAAATTTAAAATACGAGTATTATGTACTCAGTCCCCTCTACAAGTTCTAGCACTTAGTGACGGCAATTTCGGAACATCCTGTACGTTTCCAGTAAATTGTATAGCCGTTGTCGTATTACGATTGGTATCTGCGAGTGCAGACGTCCGCAGCGTTTACCCAGGGGGCGCCTTGGCTACGGCAGCTCTGACGGCCACGAGAATAACCGGAGTTAGAGAGCGCAGCACGGCTAGTTTGAAGGCCACTTTCAACTAGTGTTGTCAGAGGTGTCTCTTTTTAGAGATACTACGACTCGCCCCACGTAAGCTTTAAGCGGAAAGACAAATGCTCCAACTTCTGGCCCCTGCTAACATATCGAAATACAGTATCCTATCAGTAGTGTACAGACACCTATTAGTGGACTTTAATATGCAGTGTGTCCACCCTTTGTCTCTCTGGCGTCTTGAACTCTGCTCGGGACACTAAATGAGGTGCCTGCCGGCAATTTACGCACTACACACGGAGATAGTATTTACGTGCTCAGCAAGACTACCATGTCTGTCACCAGTTTTGAACGTTTGGAACACAATGGGCAGGTTCTTTAAACCAGGTCGCGATTTTGACGATGTAACGAACCAACTGAACTGAATTTGGTAAGACATCCGTCAGGAGGACATCCACTATCTCTATGAGTCAATGTCAAGCCGAATAACTGCCCGCGTAAAGGCCAGAGGTGGACCAACACGTCATCGACTTATCAATTTGTGAAGCTCTTTCTCTTGAATTAATCATATACTTTTTCTGCAACTCTAGTCATTCATTTGCCCCTACACATACATCACATGTATCTATTTCCAACGCACTGGGGTAATTCCTCCGGGATACGTTAATTTTCCTTAGTGTGTAAATATATTCGTAGCAGGTCATTCAAAAACTTATGAAACAAAATAGAAGGGAGCTGGTTGTCGTTAGGAGTGCAGAATGTATTAGACTCGCGGATCATATGGTGTTGGCAGAGAGCGAAAAAGGTATGACTGAAATGTTAAAAGAATTAAACAACATATGAGTAAATTTCAATGAGAAATAATAAGAAAAAGGCAAAATGTCCGGTGATAAGTGCAAGAAAACTAAGCACAACTAAAATGTTAGGCAGGAAGATACAGAACAAATTAGTGTTTTTAGATAACTGCCGGCCAGTGTGGCCGTGCGGTCTAGGCGTTTCACCCTTGAACCACGTGACAGCTATGGTCGCATGTTCGAATCCTGCCTCGGGCATGAATGTATGTGATGTCCTTAGGTTAGTTAGGTTTAAGTAGTTCTAGGTTCTAGGGGACTGATGACCACAGATGGTAAGTGACATAGTGCTCAGAGCCATTTGAACCATTTAGATAACTGCGACGCGCTATTATGGACGACATTGGAAGTAATAAGGAGGTGAAAACACGTATAGCAATTGCCAACGAGAAGTTTCATAACAGGAGGCTTTTATGTGGGTGCGTTGATAGGGGATAAAGTAGGCAGGCATAGTGAGAAATGAGGTGGTGTTGAGTGGGAGAACAGAGAGAAAATTTAAAGGTAGCAGGATGAGGAAACACAGTTAGCATGGACACTGAATGAGAAGGGATTGTTTATTTATGGTATGGAGGAAATAGTGAATGGAAGTGGAACACGACGCAGAACATACTAGGTGATGGACAGTGTAGGGACAGAAAACTGTTGTGAGAAGACAAGAGGGTAACAAATGATGGGACTGCATGGAGAGGGACATGTGAAGACCTGCCCTAGGGCAGAACACTCATGGTGGTGACGATGAAGAGGAGACTTATTTAGGACATTTTGCAAGACGCACCATTTTCTTGTAATCCAAATTCAAACAAAAATTAGGCAACTTATAATTTGTACTCTACAAACGACCGTGAATTGCATGGCAGATGGAACTTGCCATTATACTAGTTATTATGACTTATTCCCACTTAACTGATGTATGGAGCGTGCGAAATGTGACTGCTTAAAAGCCTCTGTGCGTGCTGTGCTTAGTCTAATCTGGTCTTCACGCTTCCTACAGTTACCATACGTAAGCGGTTTCAGTATATTCCTACATTCATCACGTAACGTCAGTTCTAGAAACTTTCTAAGTAGGTCTCCTCGCGATACTTTGCTCTTCCGCGGTATAATCTGTGTCTATCATCAACTGTGCGTTAGTTCAGTTCTTTGAACACCTTCCTGACATTCTCCTATGGGTCAAACAAACCTTGAGCAATCTTTACTGCCCTTCTCTGTATAAGTTCAATATCCCCTGTTCGTCCTATCTGGTACTAATTGCAATTCTCCAGTGTTGTCCAAATGAACCGCACGCGCTTTATCTACTAATGTGCTTATGTGATCGTTCCATTTCATACCACTACAAATTTATACACTCAAGTATTTACACGAGTTAAAAAATTGCAGCTGTAGTCATTGGACTACGTAGTCACATTTTGTAAAATGTTGATTTTGTCGATACCGTCACAGTAGAATATTTGACTGTGCTAACAGAGCCTCAACCTCACCTCTGTTTGCACGGTTTCGAACTATAAAAGTCCTTGAATGTGTTCTGCAAGTTTTGGAGACAGATGAAAATCGGATGGGACCAAGTCGGGTCCGTGTGGAGGTCAATCTACGGCAGTGAACGAACGGCATGGGAGTGCTGCAGACGTCGCAGCGCTCGGCTGCAGTTTGGCGTCGTAATGCTGAAGAGGAGGGTGTTCCACGTGCGAACCAACTCTTCCAATTCGTACTTTCAATTTGAGCTGTTTCACAAACACGGACATAGTTACATCACACACCGCTATGTTACACGGTACAAATCGGAGCCCTCTAGCGGCAGAGGACTGCAGATAAACATGTAGAATTTTGCTAACGTTTTTTAATTGGAAAGTTTTCAGTTTTCAAATCAAACATTTCGAGTCACTACTCCTCAGCACGCCCTCGTGTTATGTGCACAAGAATCAAAAGACTGTTTCCGAGCAAAGTATGCTATTCTTTCAATTGAACATCTTTGTAATGTACATTAGTAGTAAACCTTATGGTGATGGTGAAATTTCTTATTTATATTTACATTGAAAGACGATTAATCTGTGGCCAATACACAATGACAACGGCAGTTGCCAGGTGGATATTAACTGCAATACCACCCACATTGTCAAGGTAAGTGGAAGTATTGGCTTTCCGACACATGTCGCCATGTAACTGTCGCTAGTGGCGATACATTAAAAGAGTTCTCTGTCTCCCTGTCAGAGAGCCAGTACCCGGCATCACTCTACCGAAATAAAGACGGAAATTCTGTGTGCCACATTTGAAGATGAGTCTGTAAAGGTTACAAAACTAGTTAATGGAATTAAAAGTATTTCAAAGAGTGAGTTGTTCCAGTTTTCCGTATTTATATTCAATACACTAGTCTCAGAATCTAGAACATCCTTACGCGATATGCTTAGTCGGTTGAGAGTGTGATGTGTCCCTCCGAGATTAATTTTGCCTGGGCTTCAAGCAACTCACGGGTGAGCATTTACAGAGCTGCCAACTACATCTCGCACCGGGAATATTATCAGGATTAGTTTGCATCGCAGCCTTGGGAAGAGAGCGCAAATCGAACGAGCATTCGCAGTCATTCCCTCTATTGACTACCATTCGCCTATATTTCTCCGGAAATATTCCAAGTAGACTTTCTTCGGACATTTTGCCTTTGTTTCCTGGCGCCTGCCAGTTCAGTTTGATCAGAAACTCTGTGACAGTCTCCAACGGGTCAAAAAAACATGTGATCATTCGTGCCGCCCTTCTCTGTGTACATTCAGTATCCCCTGGCAGTCGTATCTGACTAGGATCAAGAATCTCGAGCAATATTGGGGGATGTGTGCACGAGTGATTTCTAAGCAATTTCTTTTGTACACTGATTGTATTTTCCTAGAATTCTACCAATGAATTCCAGGCAGTCACCGTCTTTCCCTAGGACTGCGACTCGGTTCCATTTCAAATCTCTAGAAATTTTTACACCCAGGTATTCGTGTGGGTTGAGCGATTGCGAATTTGACTCGCTGACACTATACTCGTAGGATAAGGTTATTTCGTTTTGTGAACAGAACATTTTTACATTTCGGGAACATGTAAACCAAGTTGCCAGTCTTTGCACTACACTAAAATCTTATGAGGGCGTGGCTTCTTTCAGACAGTACTTCATTACAGACAACTGCATCATTAGCGGAAAGACTGAAGTTTCAAATAGACCGCGTAACCACCGCCCCCTTCTCCCCTCCAAATCGCTATCTGAAAACTGGAAGTCCCATATGTAAACCACTTTCAGAAGTTCGTTTACTTTCCGTATCAGTTAATGTGTTAAAAACTTGACCTGAAGAAGCATAATCCTTTTCAGTTGAAGACGCTCTGTTTTAAGAGACGCTAGTTTTTCGAAAACATCTCAATGTTTATGTCCTGAACTAGGTGTTGCTATAATTTTTCAGGTACGTTCAACGATATGTGTGAATACTGTTTGACAAATGTATTCCGAATAGAGTGAGTAGTAAAGAAGTAATCAATTCAAAATTCATGACTGATGCTGACGCCTTACTGCATGAACAGCTAAAATGTAGAAGTGATGAAAGACTTTTTTCCTTTCATCATTCTGTCAGGGATGTCAGAGGGAAAAAAAGTTTCGCAAAGTTTCAAAATTAAGTGTGAAGTTTGTTGTAAGTCGCCACGTGCTGCCATTCACAAATGCTCGGTGTATATAGTCTCGATAATTTTCGCGCCATGAAAATATGCTGCCTTAGACGAGTACGCAGTTTTTAACTTTTAACTCCCGACTTATTGCGTTAAACCTATGCCTTTAAGTGAAGAACAGAAGGAGGATTGTATTTAATGTGCCATCGATGTCGAGGGCATTAGAGAAGGAGCAGGAGCTGGCACTGCGTCAGGGAAGGGAAAAAGAAGTCCGCCGTGCCCTTTCAAAGGAACCATCCCAGCATTTGCTTGGAGCGATTCAGGAAAATAAGGGAAAACATAAATGAGGGTGGCCAGACGCGGATTTAAACCGTCGTCCTCCCCAATGGGAGTTTCTGCTCTGGATCGTGGGATTCCGGGTTCGATTCCCGGCAGGGTTGAGGACTTTCTCCACCCGGGGACTAGATGTGTGAGTTGTCCTTATCATTTCGTCATCATTCGTGAAGGTGGCGAGATTGGACTGTGTAAGGATTAGGGCTTTGAACAGGCGCTGATAACCGCGCAGTTGAGCGCCCAACAAACCAATCATCATCATCATCATCATACAGTGTACTAACCGCTGCGCCAGCTCGCTCGGTATACATTTAAATGAGTAGGTTATGTCAGCATTTTTAGTATTTACATTGACTTCATTCTTCATAAATAAAAGCATGAACTACGAGCACACAAAGGAATTGGGATAACGAATGAGAAATATCTAGTCAAAATATCCACGGGTGTACTGTCGGTCTACAGGCTCCAAAGGGCACAATATTTCGGCGATCATTCATGTTGCCATCATCAGGTGAACTGACGGACTGAGCTACTGTGAACGTGCCGGCACGGAGATCGGTGGATCCTGGTATAGATGTCGAGATACAGGGACAGCGTTGTTAGAGAGGCCATCGAAATACGCACCAATGACGACCTCATAAACCGTGACTGTGGCTATAATCTTAGCAAGCCTTGGGAACCAGCGATTGGGTTAATCGAGAGTAAACCGAGCAAACGTGTAGCTGAGACGACCACGGCGGACAGAGGCATCATACCGACGTCTTCTCAGACGCCGCCGCAATCTGTTCCACCATTCGACCGTGACGTGGGGCGCGGACAGCGGAGGGAGAACGCTGCGGGCGGAGGGTATTTAAAATGGCCGCCGCCGCGACCGAAAATTCGTCACGAAGAAGGACCTCTACACCATAAACTCCAACCCGATCTTCACGCCGCGGGACTAGGGCTTCATCTTGGAAGACGCGGTCGCGCGGCTGAGGAAAGAAGTTGGAGATGGCGCGAGGAACCTCACACCCGAGCTGGAGTCCGCGCTGAACAACATAGCGCGGGAAGGGAAGATAACCTAGTCCCACAGGAACATCCACCGACACCACCAGCATGCCAGCGTGCTGGCAACCAGGATCTACGACCAGGCAACACCCAAGGACCAACCCGAACGAGAGGGAACACCATCCCAACAAATGAGGATCTTGGAGGAATAGCTGCACCAAGCGTAGACTCCATACCTCGGGCCAGTGATCAGGCCTGTATGTCTAGCGTCAGCGACCGAACCCAGTTCCCTCTGAGCAGCCATAGCGTACGGATCTCCGTCCCGGCACGCTCACAGGAGCTCAGTCCGTCAGTTCACCTGATGATGGCGACATGTATGATCGCCGAAATATTGTGCACGTTGGACACTGTAGACCGGCAGTACCCCCGTGGATATTCTGACTATCAAATACGCCGGGAGAAACTTAAGAATCACGAGAAACACCTCATTGTGCTTCTGTTTGTAGATGACATGATTCAAGTGAATGAAATGACCTCCAAAGATCTATGTACCACCTGAACGAAATATGCAACGAATACAACTTTAAAATTTCTAGTAATAAACCGTAAATAAGTGCACTTCGAGGAAAATATTCAGTCAGTTTAAAACTAGTTTTGGATAAACCTGCTTTAGAACTGGTCTCTTATCTTTCATTTAGGCTACGCTGTAAGATCTGATTTTTACTCTCATACTGAAAATAAATTACACAAATTCTAAGCTGTCTGTGGCACCATTATCCGAACATTGGGCAATAAAGTACAAAAAGAGATTGTCCCGAAATTCTATAACGTGGTCGCGGTTCCTGTGTTATGCTATGAAAGCGAAAACATGGTTAAAACAAATAACATTCAGACGGCAGAGATGAGGTTCCTAAGAAATTCGAAGGGCTGCAGAACAAGAAATGATTGGAAATGTAGATACTAGAGAAAAATTAAGTATTTTCAACATAAACTAAAAAATTCAAAAATATCGTAAAGACTGGTGAGAATGCTAAGTCCCAGACTTCCCCAAAATATTCTGAACTACGAGCGGAATGGGAGAAGTGATATTGAAAGGCCTCGGACGTGGGAGCAATTTCATTTGAAAGACTATCCCGCGAGGAGACTACTGAAGTACTTATGCATTATAGAATTCATAAGTTATACACCAACATAAGTAAGTTTTAATTTAGTTTACGTTTACTGACTTAAAAAAAAAGTTTATTGCCTTCTGAAGTGGGCTTTGTTCTTTCTAAGGGTTCAAACGGTCGCCATGTCAAATTTGAACAATATCTGTTAAGCGGTTTCGACTCGAAAACGAAACAGACTGTGCTACAAAGAAGAAAAACAACTGAGTGAAAGAAGTGGCGTCACTTTCTGCAGCACGCGGCCATCATTTTGCAGGACAATGTTCGGGCACGATTGGTTAAAGTCGTGACTGATTTGATCGGTATATGGGGATGGGAAGGGCCGCACCACGCACCACACTCCACATACCCAGGACTTACGCCCTCGTGAGCTCAGCTTGATTCCTAACGCGAAGGACGAACTTTGGGGTATTCGGCTCGGAGCTGCTATGGAGATTCGTCGGACAATAGACCGCTCCATTCGAACTACCTAATACAACTGGCGCAGCTATGGGTATCTTGCTCTTCCGACATCACTGGCGACGGCCTATAAACGATAGCTGTTCAAAAATTATCCGACCTTTTTTAATTGTTGAAATCAACAATGGTATCAGGGCGTTCGTGGGCTCATGTTTTCAGGCATACATAGCACAAATACCTGATTTTCCCCAATATTTCGGAACACTTGTAAGTGGTACACGTTGGATTTAGTAATGTGAGCAAAACGACGACGTTGCATCACATTTGGCTTCAAGCTTGGCGATTCTCAAGTTGAAACCATCGTGTGTTTGTGGACGAAGTCATGGGTACTACACGGCATAAGGAGTGGTACAACCATTTCAAAGGTAGCCGCTAATCAATGAAGACAGAAGTCAGTTAAGGTACGCCCTCAATATCCGCAAATCAGCTCGTTACTGACCCTGAAAAATCCCTGGCGAAGCATAATAAACGAATCACAATCAGAGAAGTTGTAGTCTAACGTAAAGGCCGTAAATTCAACTAAATACCTACGTATTACAATAACGAACAAGTTAAATTGGAAGGAACACATAGAAAATGTTGTGGAGAAGGATAACCAAACACTGCGTTTTATTGGCAAGAATCTTAGAAAACGTAACAGACCTACAAAGGAAACTGCCTACACTACGCTTGCCCGTCCTCTTTTAGAATAGTGCTGGGAGATGTGGGATCCTTACCAGATAGGACTGACGGAGTACATGGAAAAAGTTCAAAGAAAGGCACCACGTTTTCTATTATCGCGAAATATGGGAGAGAGTCTCACACAAATTATACAGGATTTGGGCTGGACATCATTAAAAGAAAAGCGTTTTTCGTTGCGACGGAATCTTCTCACGAAATTCCAATCACCAACTTTTCCCTCCGAATGCAAAAATATTTTGTTGTCACCGATCTACGTAGAGAGGAACGATCACCACGATAAAATAAGGGAAGTCAGAGCTCGTATGGAAAGATACAGGTGATCATTCATTCCCGGGTGCTATACGAGATTGGAATAATAAAGACTTGTGAAGGTGTTTCAAAGAACCCTCTGCCAGGCACTTAAATATGATTTGCAGAGTATCCATGTAGATGCAAGTATAGGTGGTCACATTATTTTTCCTATCCCCTGTATGTGCATATCTCTTCCCACGAACGTTGTTACCTCAATGTCGATATCTGCACCATTCTCGAAATATGTGAGCTAACTTATATTATCTGTAATGTTAATATACAACATGAACAGTAAGGCTCCCAACACACTTCCCTGTGACACACGTGGCTACTTTTACATGTACAGATGAACCTCCATTCAAGATGAGATGCTGTGTCCTCCCTACAAAAATATGTTACTGGCTGTACATTATACAATCCAGGCAAACGGTCAACTACAATTGCTGTTAACTGAGCTGTAACTTCTAGCGTATCAGAAGCGGTTTAGGAAAATTTTTTCAAATGAGTATACGCACTCGTATTTCGGCAGGTGCACAGTTTTGCCTTTCAATTTTTGCACGTTTCTCACATTCAATTTCAATTTCAATTTCGAGCAAAACGAGTCGAAATTACATCATGAAACAATGAAGAAGCAAATGCGGGTTTACTCGCAAACCCGAAGCAGCATCTGGTGCAAGAGTCATAGGTTTTAATAAAGTAGCTGTCGATAGGTCTTCTTCGTTGCTAACAAATGTAACTGACAAACACACACTAAGAACTTCTCAAATAACTATTTGTGATGAAACAGGCGTTTCGGTTAATCCTAAAAACCAATAGAAGATCACAGATTGCAAAGGGAAACGTCCAGTAGGATCGTTAACCTCTGCAGAAAGGGGCGAAACTGTAACCAGCTTCATTAGTACGTCAGCAAGCGGAGCTGACATTCCTCCTACGCTTATTTTTCCACGAAAGAAGAAGCAGAAAGAATTTGAGTTAGGGCTGGCAGCAGGAGGTTGCGCTAAGGTCCACAGCACCGCATGTATGGACACAGAGTCATTCTTTGTATGGTTTCGGAAAGTTTTGGAATTTTCTAAGGCATAAAAGGACTTCCCAGTTCTCTTTAAATTAGATGGCCACTCAGCACATACCACGAACACTGACGTTATGGACTACGCGAGGGAGAGTGGCGTTTCTTTACCACCACATTGCTCTCACAGACTTGAGCCGCTTGTTGTTTGTTTTATGAAGACTTTAAGCCTTCGTTATAGTGATGAGCTTCGAAAATGGCTACGAAGCCACGCAGGGAGAGTCGTAACTATCTATCAAAATTCAATGCTTTTTTTGGTTCAGCTTTCGTCTAAAGTGCAACAATGAAAACCCCTATTAAATGTTTCGAAGCTACTGGCCCACGGACATATCCAAATTCACGACGCAAACTTCCTCCCGGCAGACACAACTGACAGCGGACTAGATAGGCCGTCAGATAAAGAGGTTATTATATCTGAACAATTGGAATTGCCTCCACCTTGAACACCAGCTAAAATATACGACTCCAACAGGCTGGATAATCAAGCGGAAGGGGTTTCAGCGAATTGTAACAATGAACTGCCGCCTAAGAATGACAATGTTATTGAGGCTAATTGTTCTAATCTTGGGTGCTCTTGGATGACAACTGACAACACCTCCTCATTTCATATTTTACTTGAAATTCTGATGCCATTGCCGAAAGAAAAGAGCGAAAAGGAAGAGGGGGAAGACTGTTGTTTTAACTGATTCGCCGTACAAAAAAAAAGTTAGAAGCCAATATTAAGGAAAAATAGAAAAAGAACTTTGCCAAAGAAGAAAGTGCAAAGAAAAAACTATTTGCGAAAGAGAATATGATTAAGAAGTCAAACAAGAAACAAAGGCCCTAAAGATAAATGGAAAAAAGTAGAGAGAATACAATACAAACGAGAGTAATTATGAGGAAAGTTCCGACTGTGAATGTTTAGATTGTGATGGGTTATATTCAAAATTAGTTGAAGGTTGGGTCGCTTATCCACGTGCAAAAAATGGACACACGATTCTTGTGCAGGAATAGCTAGCTAAGATTGTGAGTATCTCCTCGTGTGTGAATTTTGTAAACAGCCTTAAGAAAAGGATACAATACATGAAAACTGTAGTTTGACATTAATATTCACTTTAAACTAAACAAATACCGAGCCAGGCAATATTTTCTGCATTTGCGATAATTTTATACGTTTTTGTAATCACTTGTACTTACCACCCCATTCTGCCACGTGCACGGGGCTGAATGGGGCAAATGACATACATTTCTATTTTTGAGTGAAAAAATATTGTTATTATATTTTATGGCAATGTTCTTGTATATTTGTGATTAATACATCATAATGTGTTCATATAAAAATTGGTTACTCTCTTATTTATCACTTTTATACATTTAATCAAAGTTTTCAACTTTGTACCCCATTCTACCCGTTTCCCCTATGTGTCGGATAAGAAAGATAAAAATACAATCGCTACTCGTTTCTTTAACGACAATTTAAGCTGTGCTCTCGGGTTCCTCCCATCGTTCATCACGACATATTCCGAAAACAAATCATAGTTAACGAACGTTACAAATGGCACTAGAAACGAAGACAATAACAGGTGACATTTAATAAGGCCACAGATATCCTTCGAAACGCAAACTAATGACCGTCATGCTGAACGTCATGGGTCACAGCGGATCGCTTCTTCCTGTCAAGTTGTGCCATTAATTTCTCTGCTCTCTAATCTGATTTCGTATCTCCCCATCAGCTATTCGATCAAAACTGTTTTAGCATTCTTCTACACCACCACACTTCGAAAGTTTCTAGTCCTCTCCTGTTTGGGGAACCACTGATTCGCAATATATTTATTCCCAAGAGCAGAATTAAAATAAGATTTTTTCTATTGGTCATTGTACCTGTTTGATTTACACTTAGTGCGAATATAAAAGCATTTTAGTCCAAATCCTTATTTCAAAGCCCTACATGGCAGATTGCTATGTGACACATGCCCACTTGTTTCTCTGTGACAGCTGTTCTTTGAGATGATAAGCCAAGGGACATTTTTTCCCGTTGCTTTGAGATTTCACCTATTGACTACATTGTTTCTTGTCTTGTAGTCATTTGTTTGCTATGGTAAAAACGTATCAGGGGTGTTTTTTGTTTCTGAACAAAACAAAGGCCAAGATTTACCCACAAAGTTTTCCAGAGAAGTTCTAGAAGGCTTGCAAGAAATAAAATAGTGAATATCATGAAACAAATTTTTGTTTTTGTACGACATGCATACTATTGGAAAGGAACGAAAAGCTTTACAAGCCATGTAAAAAACTAAAAATAAACTTTACAGTGCGCTGCTTTCAATACTCGAGAGAGAAATCTATGACACATGCAGTGAAAGAACCTATGAATTTAAATGAGTGCATGTACGTCGTTAAGTGCAATACAACTTTAAATTTTCCGTAACTTTTCTAACTAAATGTACCTTTCCTCTCAAACCATTTGTCCCAGCACCATGGAATTCTAACAGTCAGTTGTCTTACTCGAGGGCATGCAGAGTCGAGGGGCATGAAAGGCGAGCAGTGGTTGGGAAGGGAGTGAGGCAGGGTTATAGTCTATCCCCGATGTTATTCACTCTGTTGATCAAGCAGTAAAGGAAACAAAAGAAAAATTCAGAGTAAGAATTAAAATCCATGGAGAAGCTTTATTATAAAGAACTCTGTGGTCTTTTTATTTTTGAAATTTGCCCACAAAACCTGTCTTTCAAAACTTTTTCAAAAATTTCACTATTAATATATTATTCATGAAAAATAGTCAACTTGTTGGAAAACAGTGGAAATGCATGTAAGAAATGTTTTGTGTTTACCATTAATATAACACAGCTTGAGATTAGGGACGTGGAAATAGATCAATTTAAAAAGGTGGAGATAGAAGATAGCCTCTCCCCGTGAAATTTGTCTTTAAAAACAAATGAATATTTTCAAATCAACAGCTCATTGCATGCACTAATTACTAGAAACATGAATAATCTCCACAAAAATTTGGCAGTTAATTACTTTGGTGCAAGAAAGTCTCCATCATTCAGGAAAACGAATTTTCAATAAATTGTCAGCAGCCATAAAAGTTTTACTACTGACAAAATTCAGTTTAAGAGCAGCCTAAAGGATTTATTTCACCATCTCCTCCGACACCATTAATGAATTGAATTTTTTAGTAGACCTAGGGCGTGCGCGATTGACAGTGAGTGAGGAGTGAGTGAGTGAGTGAGTGAGTGAGTGAGAAAGAGAGAGAGAGAGAGAGAGAGAGAGAGAGAGAGAGAGAGAGAGAGAGAGAGAGAGAGGGTCAAATAATACGAGTACGATCAGAAGTACGTCTAAATTTTCATCCCTCATTTCACGTCCATGATCAGTCCACTTGCGATCTGTGGAAGGTAAATTAACATATTAGTTTCCCACTGAGCATCTCCTCATTATGGATCAATTGCAACGGAAACTACATATAGTCTAATCTAACCCTCTTGTCTGTCCCATTTCTGTTGCAAGGTACAAATGAGACAGATGCCTTCTTATTGTTGTTGTTGTGGTCTTCAGTCCAGAGACTGGTTTGATGCAGCTCTCCATGCTACTGTATCATGTGCAAGCTTCATCTCCCAATACCCACTGCAACCTACATCCTTCTGAATCTGCTTAGTGTATTCATCTCCTGGTCTCCCTCCTCGACCTTTACCCTCCGCGTTGCCCTCCAATACTAAATTGGTGATCCCCTGATGCCTCAGAACGTGTCCTACCAACCGATTCCTTCTTGTAGTCAAGTTGTGCCACAAAGTTCTCTTCTCCCCAATACTATTTAATGCCTCGTCATTAGTTAAGTGATCTACCCATTTGATCTTCAGCATTCTTCTGTAGCACCATATTTCTAATGCCTCTATTCTCTTCTTAACGAAACTCTTTATCGTTCATGATTCACTTCCATACATGGCTACACGCCATACAAATACTCGGATAAGACACTTCCTGATACCTAAAGCTATACTCGATGTTAACAAGTTTTTCTTCTTCAGAAACACTTTCCTTGCCATTGCCAGTATACAATTTATATCCTCTCTACTTCGACCGTCATCAGTTATTTTGCTCCCCAAATAGCAAAACTCCTTTACTACTTTAAGTGTCTCAGTTCCTAATCTAATTCCTTCAGCATCACCAAACATGATTCGATTACATTCCATTACTTCGTTTTGCTTTTATTGATGATCATCTTATATCATTCTTTCAGGACACTCCATTCCATTCAGCTGCTCTTCCAAGTCCTTTGCTGTCTCTGACAGAAGTATAATGTCATGAGCGAACCTCAAGGTTTTAATTTCTTCTCCACAGATTTTAATTCCTACTTCGATTTTTTTTTCTTTTTTCCCTTTACTGCTTGCTCAATAAACAGATTGAATAACATCGGCGATAGACTAGAACCCCGTCTCACTCCCTTCCCAAACACTGCTTCCCTTTCGTGCCCCTTGACTCTTGTAACTCCCTTCTAATATCTGTACAAATTATAAATGGCCTTTCGCTCCCTGCATTTTGCCTCTGCCACCTTCAGACTTTGAAAGAGTATTCCAGTCAACATTGTCAAAAGATTTCTCTAAGTCTACAAATGCTAGAAACGTAGGTGTGCCTTTCCTTAATCTAGCTCTTAAGAGAAGTCGTAGGGTCAGTATTGCCTCATGTGTTCCAGTATTTCTACGGAATCCAAACTGGTATTCCCTGAGGTCGGCTTCTATCAGTTTTTCCATTCGTCTGTAATGAATTGGCGTTAGTATTTTGTGCCTGTGACTAACTAAACAAATAGTTCGGTCATTTTCACATCTGTCAACAACTGCTTTCTTAGAGATTGGAATTATTATATTCTTCTTGAAGTCTGACGGTATTTCGCCTGTCTCATACATCTTGCTCATCAGATGGTAGAGTTTTGTCAGGGCTGGCTCTCCCATGGGTGTCAGTAGTTATAATGGAATGTTGTCTACTCCCGGGGCCTTGTTTCGGCTTAGGTCTTTCACTGCTCTGCCAAACTCTTCACGGAGTATATAATCTCTTATTTCATCTTCATCTACATGCTCTTCCATTTCCATATTCTGTCTTCAAGTACATTGCCCTTGTATAGATCTTCTATATACTCCTCCACCTTTCTGCCTTCCCTTCTTCGCTTATATCAGGGTTTCCATCTGAGCTCTTGATATGCATTCAAGTGGATCTCTTTTCTCCAAAGTTTTTTCATTTTTATTTATTTATTGTTCCGTGGGACCAAATTAAGGAGAAATCTTCATGGTCATAGAACGAGTCAATACTTGAAATTATATCACGATAGTAGAAACAGATAAAATGAAATATTAAAACATAGTCAGGCGACAAGTCTTAAGTTAAAATACAGAAAATCAACAACGTAACACTGAAATTTGCTTAATTTTTTAGCTCTTCCAGGAGCTCCTCGACAGAATAGAAGGAGTGAGCCATGAGGAAACTCTTCAGTTTAGACTTAAAAGATTTTGGGCTACTGCTAAGATTTTTGAGTTCTTGTGGTAGCTTATTGAATATGGATGCAGCAGAATACTGCACTCCTTTCTGCACCAGAGTCAATGAAGTGCATTCCACATACAGATATGATTTGTGCCTAGTATTAACTGACTGAAAGCTGCTAACTGTTGGGAATACTGCTAACAACAAATAACATTAAAGAAAATAGATGCTGTGAGGGCAATGTCAGAATTCCCAGACTATTGAATAGGGGCCAACAAGAGGTTCTCGAACTTACACCCCATATAGCTCGAACAGTCCGTTTTGAGGCAAAAATACCATTTTTGAGTTTATAAGAATTACCCCAAAAAAATAATACCATACGACATAAGTGTATGAAAATATGCGAAGTAGACTATTTTCCATGTTGAACTGTCACTTATTTCAGATACTGTTCTAATGGTAACTAAAGCAGCATTTAGTTTCTGAACAAGATCCTGGACATGGGCTTTCCACAACGGCTTACTATCTATCCGATCGCCTAGGAACTTGAACTGTTTCGTCTCGCTTATAACATGCCCATTCTGTCTGATCAAAATATCGGTCCTTGTTGAATTGTGAATTAGAAACTGTAAAAACTGAGTCTTAGTGTGATTTAGCATCAAATTGTTATCCACAAGCCACAAACTTATTTCATGAACTACATTATTTGATACTGTTTCAATATTACACACAAGACCCTTCACTGCCAAGTTGGTGTCATCAGCAAACAGAAACATTTTTGAATCACCTGTAATACTAGAAGGCATATCATTTATATAAGTAAGAAACAGCAGTGGCCCCAGAACCGACCCTTGGGGAATGCCCTCTTAACAGAGCCCCATTGCGAATGATTATCACTACCACTCTCAATATTGCGGAGAATTACCTTCTGCTTTCTGTTCTTAAAGTAAGAGGCGAACCAACTGTATGCTACTCCCTTACTCCATAATGGTCCAACTTGTGCAGTAATATTTTGTGGTCAACACAGTCAAAAGCCTTCGTTAAATCAAAGAAAACACCTAGTGTTCGCAACCTTTTATTTTATCCGTCCAAAACCTCACAGAGAAAAGAGAATATAGCATTTTCAGTTGTTAAACCATTTCTAAAACCAAACTGTACATTTGACAGCAAATTATGTGAATTTAAATGCTCCAGTAACCTTGTGAATACAACCTTCTCGATAACTTTAGCAAACACCGATGGCATCGAAATAGGTCTAAAGTTGTCAACATTATCCTTGTCTCCCTTTTTATAAAGTGGCTTCACTAGAGAGTACTTTAATCGGTCAGGAAACCGACCACTGCTAAAGGAAAAGTTACAGATATGGCTAAGTACTGGGTCAACATACACAGAACAATACTTCAGTATTCTGCTAGATACCCCGTCATATCCATGAGAGTTCTTGGTCTTTAGTGATTTAATTATTAACTCAATCTCCCTCTTGTCATTATCATGGAGGACCATTTCAGGTAACAGTCTCGGAACACTTTTTTCTAAGAGCGCTATATGATTCTCTGTTGGGGCTAGGTTTCTATTTAGTTCATCTGCTACATTCAGAAAGTGATTATTAAATACTGTACATATAAGCGACTTATCAGCAACACGAACATTCCCACTACGCACTGATTCCATATCGACGACCTGTCTCTGCAGACTAGCCACTTCCTTTAAGACTGACCATATGGTTTTAATTTTATCCTGAGACTTAGCTACTCTATCTGCATACCACTTTGCCATACCAGTTAGCATATGATTATATGAATTAAGGAGATCTACCAGCATCCTTTTACTTGCACACTCACTTTACAATTAATATTGAAATCACCACATATAAATATTTTTTTGTATTTCCTACAAAGTGTACCAAAAACCTCCTCTAGCTTTAGCAAAAATGTTGTGAAATTGGCGTCTGGGGCTCTATAAATAACAATTAGAAGTTTAGCTCCATTAAATTTAACCATACCTTCACAACATTCTAACACCTTTTCAGTGCAGTACTTTGAAACATCAATTGACTCTAATGGGATGCTGTTTTTCACATACATGGTTACTCCCCCACACCGAAAAGAGCTCCTAGAAAAGCTGTCAGCCAACCTGTATCCTGGTAAAGGAAGCCTCTGAATTATCTCCTTATTTAAGAAGTGCTCAAATATACCAATAATTTCAGAGTCAACATCTATAAGCAGTTCACTAACTTTATCTCTAACATCTTGTATATTTTGATGAAATATACTAATTCTCTCATTACTTGGATACTTAAGCTTTGTTAAAAGTGGATCTTTTGTTAGAGAGACTTCCCCTAAGCAGGAATACCTATCAGCTGACTTCAATCTAAAAACGGTGCTGCTCTAACATCCACTACTGCAGGAATTTTCCCATGAGTGATCCCACCACCCCTATCAATGATGTCACTTTAATTTTCCTGTAGGCGGTGTCTATCTTACCCATGGTGATTTGCGCCTCTACATCCTTACATTTGTCCACTAGCCATCCCTGCTTAGCCATTTTGCACTTCATGTCGATCTCATTTTTGAGATGTTTGTATTCCTTTTTGCCTGCTTCATTTACTGCATTTTTATATTTTCTCCTTTCATCAATTGAATTCAATATTTCTTCTGTTACCCAAGGATTCCTACTAGCCCTCGTCTTTTTACATACTTGATCCTCTGCTACCTTCACTACTTCATCCCTCAAAGCTAATCATTCTTCTTCTACTGTATTTCTTTCCCCCATTTCTGTCAATTGTTCCCTTATGCTCTCCCTGAAACTCTGTACAACCTCTGGTTCTTTCAGTTTATCCAGGTCCCATCTCCTTAATTTCCCACATTTCTGCAGTTTCTTCAGTTTTAATCTATAGTTCATAACCAATAGATTGTGGTCAGAGTACACATTTGCCCCTGGAAATGTCTCACAATTTAATACCTGGTTTCTAAATCTCTGTCTTACCATTATATAATCTATCTAATTTGTTGCAGTATCTCCAGGTCTCTTCCACGTATACAACGTTCTTTCACGATTCTTGAACCAATTGTTAGCTATGATTAAGTTATGCTCTGGGCGAAAACCTACCAGGCGGCTTCCTCTTTCATTTCTTACCACCATTCCATATTCACCTACTACGTTTCCTTTTCTTCCTTTTTCTACTATCAAATTCCAATCACTTGTGACTATTGAATTTTCATCTTCCTTCACTATCTGAATAATTTCTTTTATCTCATCACACATTTCATCAATTTCTTCCTCATCTGCGGACTACTTTTAAGACTGTGGTAGGTGTGGGCTTCGTGTCTATCTTGGCCACAATAACGCGTTCACTATGCTGCTTGTAGTAGCTAACCCGCATTCGAATTTTTTTTTATTCGTCATTAGACCTACTCATGCGTTAGGTTCATATTAGCCTTCCTAATACTTAAATCTATATTCGATGTTAACAATGACGCCGGTGGATAGACTATCATGAAATTACTGACCGTCGGTAAAGTCACGAATATAACCGACATGCTATTGGGCCCTTCGCAGGGAAAGGTTTTTCGCCGCAAAAAGCGGGAAACTGGAATCCAGCAAATGAGTAAAAAATATATATTCAGTGACAAAAAATTGGTGTACGTACACAACATACACCACAATAGTCTGGGATTTCTGTATTACGTACCACAGTTTTTGTGATTGTATCTTGCAGCTTTAGTTATTTTTAATTAAAAGACATCTTAAAAGGACAGAAAGAGCGTTTTGGACTACGCTACAGATCATTCTGTTAGTACAGTCTTAACTTCGTAAACACTTTCGTCGACTTCGGCAACTCTCAACCTAAATCTCCATCCTAATCGACACAATGCGCTACGATACAGCCGACATCATGACAAGAGAATGGGCTACATCAAACTCGAAGTAATTTTATATAGATAATGATCTCAATGACCTGTGTACGTCTAATATAAAAGATCTCCGAACAATTCTCCTCAAATAGATCGCAATCTTCACTTGACCTTTAACTGTTACTATTTCAGAATTAAAAACTGAATTCAAAGAAAATTTGGCTACCAGTCACAAAACTAGAAAAATAAAAATAATAAAAGTGAGAATGTGAAACAGGTTAGCAATAACCATAAACAGGAGATTCTACAGAAAATCAAAGTGAGAAAGGAAATTATTAATATTATCGACCGTGTAGGAACTCTATGCTACGAAAGGGATGAAACCGCATATAGAATAATTGGTGGAAAAGTTAGTGTGTTTTAAGATTAAATCCAAACAAGAATTAGAGAAAAATATATCGAAGCTAGGCCTACATTACTAAAAATTGCTAAATCTCGAGACAAATTGTGTTCTCCAGTATTAGATGAAGTGTTTGTGCCCCTAGTACGGATAAAACTGGATCTACAGCATCAACAGAAACTTCGGATATGTGTTTCATATTTCATCCAAGCCTACAGTCTATAAATACCAAAACAAAATACCACTAGAGGGAAACTACCTAAGAAGAAGTTCTTGGTAAAGAAACACAGGACACAAATACGTATGTAGGCTTAATATGCACTACAACTGTGTTTAAAAATAGCTATAGTTGCCTTGGACTAACGACGAGTGAATATCAATGTAACCTGTACAGACTGTACGCTTTCCAAAGCTGTCATCCAAGAAAGAGCTATACCACGTTTTGTTGACAAAACACAATTTAAGACCGAAACAACTAATAAAATTATCTGACAATAGGCACTGTTGAAAATTTGTGCCAGACCAGGATTACCACCAGAGTCTCCTGGTTACTAGGGAGAGGCAATGATCACTGTGTCCGAATTACGCAGTGGTCAACATAATAGCACAAACTGCCCGAGCATGCCATTCGTCAGATCCAAATTCTAAATTTCTCCATAGACCGCTAATGCAGTGCTCCTTGAACATTATCCTCCTGGCCTTAATTAAACATACACAGAATATATACAAACTTGGCCTTACGAACATTGCAGACGCCGTCTATGCAACACACGTCACACTTCAAAGAATTTACCAATACATTGCATTTTTTACTATCGACCACGAATCAAGTAACGTAAACAGCACTGCGTCTACTGAGATCATGATTCAGAGTTTAAAAAAAAAAATATATGTCGCCTACGTATTATAGTTGCTGCCGAAAGAGAAGAATCACTATTATCCCACAAACGGAAATATAGTTAAAATTACGCTTCTAATTCGGCTAGTTTTGGCGGCTACTAAAATTTGTAGTGAAAGTTACATAGTGAACTCTCCCCTCCCCCCACCAGAAACGTAGTTTTCGTCGCTGTTGTGCGACTTTTGTACACCGCCAGAGAAAGTGTGTTAAATATGGCGCGGACGGAAACACTATGCTACGCTACAGGGAAATCTGCTCACACAACGTTTACTCGGCATTCATAATCGTTGGCGTAAACATCTCTAAATCAAATTACCCCCTTCCAACCTAACTTAGATCTCGGGCTACACTGCCCATCGGCCTGTCATCACAACCAAAATTTCAGTGAGTGGGGGATTTCCTGTATTTCTCACTAATCTCTCTCTAGGCAAAACTGTCAGTTATTGTAGATTGATTGTCAGTCTCAACTACAAGATTTACTAATGATAAACACTATTGAGGCCGCTCATAATTTTAGAATAGTCCTCTTCGTCTTACTTGGCATACATTGTTCGCTGGCGTCCCAGCAGCTAGCTCTCTCAGTGTCTGCTTCTGCCATCGCACCACGCCAGTCTGTTGTTGTCCTAGCAGACAGAACGCACCGCACATCCGACACCTTCGGAACCACTCACTGGCCAGTTAGCAACTGAGCCTAACACTGTTTACATCGTCAAAGGAAAACTATGCAAAGATGTACACTCGAATGTCACGACTGAGTAGTACACACACACACACACACACACACACACACACACACACACACACACACACACACACACAGTAATATCTATGGAAGTCCATCGACACGCGCAGAACGAAATTCTTCTGGCGAACGTACAGCGTCTCCGAAAAAAATCTCGTGACTATATTCCGGCGTTACGGCTAGGTTCTCATTGAAATGAGCAAAAAATGGTACTTTTTCTTTTTTGAGACAGTGAAAATACATTTGAAGGATCTGTTTGGGAATTACGAGTGATCATACTATGACCTTTATTTTAGATTTTCAGTAAAAAAAATGGCGCCCGCAATTATGATTTGATCACGCAGACTGAGTGCAGTGTGGCCCCTCAGATGTTACCTGAAATAAAAAATGGATAACATTAGTTGATACTAAATTACTTCTCTGAAATTAAAAATGGAAAACATCAGTCGATATTACATAAAATTTATGGGAGCGCATACCTAACCGCAATGAAACAACCGTAAATTTAGCGATACGGAGCTAATTCGAACTCTGAGTTAGATTTTTTGGGGGTTTATTTCACTCCTTATGCCTTCACAAAAATTAGTTAATATTAATCAGTGTCATATATTATAGGTATAAGCTCCTAAGAAAAGTGTGTACTTTTCTGGATCAGAGGTAGAAGTTAAGAGATTGAACCATTTTTAGTTAATGCTGCATGCCGTTCTGAGAACATCGTTTCTCCAAAAAAGTTCAACGTCTAGGGAAACCTTTTAGTTATATTATTACTTCGATTTGCAAGAACTGAGTGTTACATATATATTTTTAATGTCGCTGAACACGAATCTGCAGTCAGATTTTCAATATTCAAAACGGCTAATGCAATACGGAGAGCACAGGATTATGTTTTGACCAATTTTTACCAAAAATGCATTTTCGTTATTTACGTTTAGTGTGCAATCCAAGGAGCATTTATCAACCCTTCCTCTAAGTGGAATTGTTCCTAGAAAGCAACTCCCTGTTCTTTTTGGCAGGAAAAACGGATCTGTCTAACCTGGATATGCAGCACTCGTTATTCGTCAGTGTTTTCGGCTAGTATGTTTGCATGCATTGTGCAGTATGAATCATTTTGTGCACGTGCGTCACGGGACGAGCTTTGATCTACATCTATATGGATACTCTGCAAATCACATTTAAGTGCCTGGCAAAGGGTTCTTCGAATTCCCTTCACAATTGATAGTTAATTGAAACCCTCAGCTGCCGACAGGTGTTGTTGATATACTTCGATGGGGACAGCTGAAAATGTGTGCACCGACTGGGACTCGAACCCGGGATCTCCTGCTTACATGGCAGACGCTCTATCCATTTGAGCCACCGAGGACACAGATGAATACCGCGACTGCAGGGATTTATCCCTTCCACGCTTCCCGTGAGACTCACATTCCCAACTGTCCACAATCCACAAACGTAATGTACGTAATAGGTATTTGCCCATCCACTCAATACTGGCCCACACTAACGTGACGATTCCCGTAAGATTTCGGGCAACCTGTGCGTATTCGCACAGACGAAGCTCAATGGCTGGGTAGCGTTTAACCATATATATGAAGATAGTAACTGTTCTCGAAAGAACAGGCGCCACTGACGACCGGGCAGCTTCTCTAGAATACATGATAGATCGGCCTATGTGGCCGAGAAGTTCTAGGCGCTTCAGTCGGGAGCCGCGCGACCACTACGGTCGCAGGTTCAAATCCTGCCTCGAGAATGGATGTGTGTGATGTCCTTAGGTTACTTAGGTTTAAGTCGTTCTAAGTTCTAGGGGATTGATGACCTCCGATGTTAAGTCCCGTAGTGCTCAGAGCCATTTGAACCATCAGTCTCTATGCTTACACACTACTTACATTAACTTATGCTAAGGACAACAAACACACACAACGATGCCCGAGGGAGGACTCGAACCTCCAACGGGGGGAGCCGCGCGAACCGTGACAAGGCGTTTGAGACATGGCGGATACCCGGCGCGGCCCATGGCAGTCGTGACACTTTTTGAATGAGAACCTGTCCCTATGGAAAACCGTTGATAAAATGTCACAGGGATTATGTACTCAGATTTCACATGTGGATTAACACATCCTAATCAATATCCGGAATGAGCAGGGCTTCAAACTTTGAAGCGTTAAATTTCAAGAGCCGTTCTCTTGTTTGCAAATAGTTTCACAGCGGAAATTTCTCTAGGGTTTTTTTTTTTTTTTTTGCTATAGGGAAAGAAGGATGATACATAATTTTTATTCATTACGAGATTCTCAGACACTTGCAGAAGTGATTTCCCGTGATTCTGCAAAACCTTTCCTTTAGCCAATCGTACCAACTATAGGATTTGGTTCCTGCTGCATGACACTGAAACTGACCAACTAATTTGCATAAAGAGCTAGCTTATCATCCGCTTCTTTACTTGCATAGACCGTTTATGGTCTGCAAAGAATTTTTTTCTTTAATCGTTTTTTTATGTCTTTTATAAACTGCAACACTTTCTAAACTTAACGCCATTGAAGTATGGTCTTTTACTGAATGACCAAAAAGCTATGCCGACAGCTGGAGTCGAAGGTTTTTGTTAATCAAACCGTCTGTATTCTTGTGGTGATATCTCCATAGAATCTTTCATTCCGCAACACATATTTCTTTTATATAATTGAGAAGTGAAATACAGGTTTTCATAGATGCAGATTTAAAATATTTTAATATAACGCAATAAATATTTCATTAAAATTTTCATCCACTTAGTATCGAAGTTCCAAAACCACTGAAACATATAGTTTTTAAAAATTCTAACAGAGGAGCCGAATGCGAATTGTCAGATATATTTAGTAATGCTTTCATAATGAAACATTTTCAGAAATATCTCACACCCTTTAGGAGTTAGGTTTTCAAAAACAATTGAACATGTATTCTTCTATTTAGAACCAAGGAGCCAAATTCAAATCTTCATCCATTTAATTCTAAAAGTGCTTTCATAGTGAAATATTTCATAAAACTTTTCATCCCCTATTTCACTCTATTAATGAGTTAAATTTCCAAAAGCAACGAAACACATTTTTTTTACATCCAATTGAGAAGTCAAATACCTATTTTCATAGATGTAGCCTTAAAAATGCTTTATTAGTTCTTTAATAATGATTTATTTTCAAAAAACCTTCACTAATTATTTTATCCCCCCAACGGAAGAATTTCGGAAAATGATAAAAACCTGTTTTTTTTGTTTCTGGCTGAGAAACCAAATGTCAATTTCCGTAGTTTTGTAGTTCTAGCTTCAACAGTAACATAGGGACATATTTTTTTTCAAAAAAACTTTTCAACCCATATTTCACCTCCTTAGGAGTGGAATTTCGAAAAATTTCTTCTTAAATGGTTCTTTCAGCGTAATATTTACACCTTCATCAAATTTCAAGTCCGTATACTTTGCAGGTTGGGCTGGAAGGCGATGAGTGAATGAATACATGTGCCCCTATCGCACCTCCTTGGAGGTTGTAGTTTCAAAATCAGTGAAACACGTATTTTTCAATAACAGAATTTTCATAGATTTAGCTTTAAAAATTCTTTCACACTGAATTATTTTCATAAAACATTTCATCGTATATTCCACCTCCTTATGAATTGAATGTATCAAAATCAGTGAGACATGTAATTTTTTTTTATTTTTACTTCAACCGAGAAGCCAAATTCAGGTGTAAATATATTTAGCTTTAAATATGCTTTCATAATTAAATATTTCATGAAACATTTCATCATCTATGTAATGGGATTGTGGTAGTGACACACCAAAATCACAATAGTAATCCGTTGTAGTTGCTACATATTTTATTACAATCAAAAGCATTATAAAATCACAATCACAAAAATACAAGAGATTGCCTTATAAGGCCAGATCTGTTGGACAAATAGTAAATAAATTTCTTTACGTGAAACAAGACCCGTTAAACTTCAAATTTGAATATGACTAGGTAAATATACTTAGGTAAGGCTTTACTTAAATAGTACAAATGTCCATAGAATGTGCAGCAGAACTCTCATTACTTCCAATCAGCAGAGAAACAGATTAAGCCTAATAAACAGATTTTTTAACGTTTGGCTAGCCAACTTTCCTAAACAAAACTATATACAAATGATTAAAGCAATTAAGGAGGTGCTTTAATTTTGACCAAACCGACCTTCAAATTTACTTACTCAGTTGATTAATCAACAATATTCTTAGAATGATTACAACTAGAACATGACCATATGACAATACCCTTAAAATAAGGTTGCTTCAATATTTCGTGTGAATTGGCGATAGACGCGAGCAGAACAAGGATTCAAATCAATACGAGAGATCCACGAGACAGGGAGTGACATAGAAATATACTCAACTTGGCAATGCAATTGAACTTTGGATGCTATAGTTCTCCACCGGAAAGATGGAATCACGCAAAAGTGACAACATAACCCAAGATGTAAAGGAGAGGACATGGCCTTAAATATCTCTCTGTCTCCGTGGTGCTGTGCTCCCAGTATTCTAGCGTCGACCTCTGCCAATTATCTCTAACACAACACACATCAAGGGCAGACAGTTTTCTGAGACATATACTACACAACCTTATCTGGAGAATAGGTGAGCATTACAACTGAACTGAAACAAATGAGCCTCCGTGAGTTACTTGGCCAGTGCCAGCCCTTAAACTTTGATTAATAAGTTCGCTAAAAGTCATGCCGAAGTTAAGATGACAAGATTTATCTCCAGGTTCGGCATATTAGGGGCAGAGACAATGAATTGGCGACGCTCTTAGCCGTATGTTCGCGGGAGAGTCTGGGGAAGGCAAGGGCCACGTGGAGCCGGATCTTGGGGCGAATTTCCTTCTCTCCGAGACACCCGGTTTCTTCTGCGACTCAGCCGGCAAACAGGCTGTGGACCCCAGGTGGGGACCGAATAGGCAGCAATAGGCGGATGGCGACGTCGGTACTGGCTGTTGCCTTCGGGGGAGACAACTGTGGTGAAGTGAAGGTCTGTATTCCAGAGGAACGAGTTAGCATGATATATCCACGATTCGGTGGTCGGGGGTCATTTGGCGTTATACAAGACCTAGAACCGAGTTCGGGAACACGTTTTGGCCCAACCTATATCGCGATGTCAGGCAATTTGTTGGCAACTGTGTCCAGTGTAAGCGCCGTAAGCCCGATGTGGGGACGCGCAGAGAACTACTACAGTCGCTTAGGGAGCAGTGTCCTCTGGACCGGGACTCAAAGATCGAAACAACGATCGATGGAAACTGGCGCCAGAAACGCACCAGCTCGCTCTAGTTCATCCCCTTAGGGGTTGAACTTCCAAAAACACCAAAACACGTATTTTCTTATTTGTAACCTTGAAGTCAAATACCAATTTTCGTAGATGTAGCCTTAAAAATACTTTCATAGTTCTTCCATAATTATTTATCTTAAAATAAAATGTTCACCCACTATTTCACTTCATTCCCAATAATAATGGAACACATATTTCTTTATTTCTGACCTAGAAACCAGATACAAATTTTCGCATGCCTAGCTTCAAAATTACCTTAATAGCTACATGTTTCAAAAATCTTATAATTTCCTGTGTCTCCCCCTTGCAGTGTAGGAGGGATAGTGTCGTGCAACAGACAGTATACTCAGTAGACAACGAACTGTTCGTTGTGAAATCAGCGACATAGGAACCGAGACTGACACAGAAGATGCTGAAGGTGAAGCACACTAGACTCGTGTCTACCACGGCTTCAAATAGTATCGATTTACCATGAACGGAATTTCCGAAAAGTGAGCAAGTAATTTTACAGTAAATTCAGTACCGATGGAGAGGATATACAACGAAAAACATTTCTATAAAATTTCAGAAATAATGAAACATTCCACTCAAGTCGCGCGGCAGAACACCCAATGGATATGCTTGCCCTTAAGACGGAAGGCCCCACGTGCTAACGCAGGCTTACGACAGATCGCAAAATTCGGCAGTAGGCGTAAGCCAACCTCGTGTGCTGCCATCTGTTGTTGATGCCAGGCATCAAGGTCTCAGTAGTACGGCCATGCACTGGAAAGCAGTTGCTTTGTAATCACTCCGTCTTCAGGCCACGAGTGGCCTACTGGGACGGGACCACCTGACCGCTGTGTCATCATCCGTGGAGGATGCGAACAGGAGGGGCGTGGGGTCAGCACACTGTTCTCCCAGTCGTTATGGTGGTTTTCTTTGACCGGAGCCGCTACTATTCGGTCGAGTAGCTCCTCGATTGGCACCACGAGGCTGAGTGCACCCCGAAAAATGGCAAGAGCGCATGGCGGCCCTGATGACCACCCATCCAAGTGCCGAACACGCCCGACAACGCACTTAACTTCGGTGATCTCACGTGAACCGATGCAACCTCCGGGGCAAGGCCCTTGCCGCAGATATTTTAGAGTAGTTGCTAACGTTTCATAATTATCTAGTTTACGGGGAAAATGTAAAAAACGCGATTGTCACCGAAGCTACAACTAATCTGAATTTCTGGTCAGTTATCAAGTGGTCTTGTGTGCGAGGCCTGAATTTTTCATCCTATGCGGTGGGAATGATTCAAACCCGTCATGTTCTTCTTATGAGGTTTATTTTGCACACAATGATCGTTTGTAGTTGTGTTGAGTTACTAACTTGATAAATTTTTGGATGGCGCACGTATCATAACTGAGATCTGCGCTTGCGCTTAATGGCTGAAGGTGAATTAGCGCAATGAGTAGTAGCGAATGTTATAGTAACATGTTTGTAAATTATTTCAGGTAAATTACGTAAGTCGTGTAATATTATCCGTATATCAGTACAGTATGTGGGCCAATTACGTTAGTCATAGAATACTATCCGTATAAGACTATGTCACCTTGATGTCCCGAAATTTGCTTCAATTTTGGAATCCACGAAAAAACTGGAAATTTTCCTTTACACAGCTTTCCATATAATTTCTATTACAGTGATTTTGTCTTGTCTGTCACTCGACTTTTCTGACCGTGAAATAAATTCTATCGCTCAGGTGCTTATTACCTCTTCGTGTTTCCATTTGTCGATATTGCGCATAAACACTTACATATCTCAAAGTTGCTATGGACAATGATGGAACGACACACTTTTCTATGGCGACACTGCAGTTTAGAGATAGAAAAACCGATCAGTTAAAACAATATGGGTATTTTAGTTCTGAATAACCGATGTCTTTCGGTATTTGTTTGCTCTCGATTATAACAAGTATCTTTTTATTTTTTCCTGATAACCACGTAAAAACAGATATATCAATTAGCCACAGCAGCCGTAGTAAAATTTTTAGTTTTCAAGTAATCCTTTTTTAAAAAAGACGAGTAATTTTTATTCGTAAGATTTCCATAGCTCTGAAATATTGCGTTATTACAGCAAAAATGGGAAATGTGATGTATGTCACTTTAACAACACTGCTGACAGAAACGAGCAACAAATGGATTGGTCCAGCATTGCCGAGACAATATTGTTCCTGTTATACAAGCAGTGCGCGAGACTGGACGCAGTTTCTCGCTGTTGTCGAACGTCAGTTGTAACACAGAATGGCACCATCTGGAAGTATTTTACGATATGCTGTACGAGTGAAGCACAATGGTTGATTTGGTCGACTTGCGACATCATACAAAGAAAAAAGTTAAAATTTTCGGGATAAAAATAGAAAGTGCCTGATCTGCTGCCTGTGTCTACGGAGTATGCCGTTATCTGCTTGTAGCCCTTGAAAACAGAGAAATTAAAACGAAAAAGAGAGTTCTCCAGCCGAAGTTTTCACCCTTTATCGCTGGACTATACGTAACGCCCGCATAGTGCTGTGATAACCGATTACAATATAATTTCTGAGCAGAGCTTCTAAAAACTAAAATCAGTAGGAGAATACTGGCAGTTTTCTGTAGTACAGAAGCACTCGCCATATTTTGAGAGAAGCAGCGAACAGCGGACAAAGTTTTATTTGACTATTTAATTTAAATTATGTCCGAAAGAACAGACACCATATCCATATACGTATATGGTTCTGGCAATACCAGCCATGACCTTCTTCCGTGAAGATGCACACGTATTCCCCGAACTGTTACGGGACTTGGTAAGAATGTCTTCCACGAGTAATGAGTGTGGTGGTGTGGGACACTACGAATGTAGTGTGTGGACATACAAGGTGAGCATGTGAGTCTCGCGGGAGGCGTGCGCGAGATAGTCCCTGCAGTCACTCTATCGTCTGTGCCCTCGGTGGCTCAGATGGACAGAGCGTCTGCCATGTAAACAGGAGATCCCGGGCTTTAGTCCCAGACGGGGCACATATTGTCACCTGTCCCCGTTGATATATATCGACACCCGTGAGCAGCTGATGGTATTAATATAATTCTAATTTCGTTCTGGACGGCTGCCGGTCATCATAAAAGTATTTAATTTAACGTGTTGATTCCATTTATCAAGAAACTGAGAAAGTCAAATTTTTTAAATCTTTGTTTGATTCCTACGTTTACTAGAGGAAATAATGTAAATAAAAGGCTGAAAATCGGTTATTACAAGAACTGGAATTGTGACGGGCTTTAAAAATTAGGTTAAAGTGAGCTGAAAACCAGTTGTTTCAGCGATAACCGACATTCCCACTGGAGTTCTGCGTGGTAAGATTGACGGGCCAGGACATCTGCCAGGAAGTTTCATATCAGCGCACACTCCGCTGCAGAGTGAAAATCTCATTCTGGAAACATCCCCCAGGCTCTGGCTAAGCCATGTCTCCACAATATCCTTTCTTTCAGGAGTGCTAGTTCTGCATGTTTCGCAGAAGAGCTTCTGTAAAGTTTGGAAGGTAGGAGACGGATACTGGCGGAAGTAAAGCTGTGAGTACCGGGCGAGAGTCGTGCTTCGGTAGCTCAGTTGGTAGAGCACTTGCCCGAGAAAGGCAAAGGTCCCGAGTTCGAGTCGCGGTCGGGCACACAGTTTTAATCTGCCAGGAAGTTTCACATCTAGAACAGTTTCTCAGAAAGGTTACTGCAGCTCTGATGTTCTCAAAATGAACGGGCCAGCCATTGGCGTCCTCGAGGGGGAGGGGGAGGGGGAGGGGAGGAGGTGGGGAGGGGAGGAGAGGCAAAGGGGCACTTTCACCCATCGCCCCCAACCCTCCCTGGAATCTGGAGTAAAGAGTTTTTATTCGTTACAGTATACTCATACTCTTCCAGATAAGACTTCTCCACAATACTGCTAAACCTTAGCTTTGATCAGTTGTAGGGCTTATAGAGTTAGTGTCTTGCTGCTTGTTGCATCTCGTAACTGACCAGCTGATTTGTACACAGAGTGCCAGTTTCAGAATCATGCACTCCAGCCCCGACGCTCCTCCCGCACTCCCCTCCACTGGAAATATTTCTGCAGACTCCAGTCTGCCACTGTGCATATATTTTGATAACATCCTGGTTTTAATAGCATCGAAGGAACAGCATTGTGCAGTAAAGGGTAGACCTAGGACAGAACACACCATTCACATTGAAACGCACCACTTAGTAGATGGTGAAGTACTCCGAAGCTAGCCAGATAGAAACAGAAGTTCCTGGCACTGTATCTGACCCAAATTCTAATCTTACACTAATCTCTTGTATCTACCTACCACGCTCTCAAAAAGCCAACGATTTACTATTATCAGAAGTTCCGAAAAATGAGGAAGAAATTGACCCACACGTTTTTCCGTTGTGTATTGTTTCGATTCCCCCATAAAGGGAATGGACTTGTAGCCACATGTTACACAAGCGATAGATGGCTTAAAATACATAAAAATAGATGACAATAAGAGACGATTTTTAAAAACACAATGATGGACGGTATTTTCGATTTTTACAGGAAAATAATGGATGACGAAATAAAGGTTTTTGAAAAATACGCTGGTGGACAATATTGGAGATTTTTTATCTTTATAGATGACTAGCGGAAAAGCTTGGCGTTGACCAGGCATTTATTTACAGCTGTGCGTCCACGCCCGTACTATGCAGCGTCTGGCCTTGTCCTGAGTTTTATGACCTATCTCCTGAAACATGTGTCGTACAATGATATAATTTTGTAGGTACATTCAGCGTCATATGCGGATACTGTCTGCGAAATTTATTGCGAAAATAGTAGCAAAGAAGTAACAAATTTAAATGTCATGAATGCTGTGATACCCACACACTTGGGTGCAACTAATGTACACGGGATGCTTGGCACGATCATTATAGCTACCATCACCTGTGGTCGAAATTGGACCAGCTGTGTCGACGTAGTGAAAATATAAATGTGCATAACATGGTAAACGTCCATTCTTTCGATCCATCGGACCTGATCTACGATCAAAAATATCATGTAAATGTGGTAGGGGCCACGGCCTTGCCGCAGTGGATACACCGGTTCCCGTCAGATCACTGAAGTTTAGCACTGTCGGGCGTGGTCGGCACATGGATGGGTGACCATCCGGGCCGCCATGCGCTTTTGCCATTTTTCGGGTTGCACTCAGCCTTGCGATGCCAATTGAGGAACTACTCGACCGAATAGTAGCGGCTCCAGTCAAAGGAAACTACCACAAAGAGTGGGAGAGCCAGCTCCTCCTCCACCCTCAGTGAGGATGACGTGGCGGTCGGATGGTCCTGATTGGCCACTTGTGGCATGAAGACGGAGTGCTTTTTAAAGTAGTGCTGCCTACATAAAACTGACAGTCTAGGCTCAGGGACTGTCCACGGTAAATGCTGCATTGGACCTACGAATACTATTAAAACAACGGTTTGAGTTCTCTTTAATTGTCCAATCATCTGAAGTGAGGCTTTATTACAGTGCGCTGAAAAATAGATTTTACGTTAATGGCAGATAAATTTTATGTTTCCGGAATGAGATTTTCATTCTGCAGCGGAGTGTGCGCTGATATGAAACTTCTTGGCAGATTAAAACTGTGTGCCCGAGCGAGACTTGAACTCGGGACCTTTGCCTTTCGCGGGCAAGTGCTCTACCATCTGAGCTACCGAAGCACGACTCACGCCCGGTACTCACAGCTTTACTTCTGCCAGTATCCGTCTCCTACCTTCCAAACTTTACAGAAGCTCTATTGCGAAACTTACAGATTACCCCTGAAAGAAAGGACTGGGGTGGGTTCGGAGGGGGTGGGGTGAAACTTGGCAGCACTTTGAGTGGCTGAAAAACCGAAGAAAACCTAACGTTTTCGTCATTTGTTTGACGTAGTGCCAGTTCGTCACATCGGACGCTTTTCACTCGGAAACGTTTACATTCATCGTCTGGCAATCAATGTCGCCTGCTGAGGTATGCAGTGGCACCACTCTGTACGAAATAGAAGCTTAAGTTGATGGAGTCGACAAGTAAGGAGCAGTGTCTGTCTTGTTTTAGATATTGAAAATTCAATTATAGGCCTTATTTGCTGCCTTGTAGTTGACATAGGACGTTGCGATTTTGCACGACTGAGGTCCGGTAGCCACACCACATGGGAAAATGCGAGGAGTGTTAATGTGTAGTAAAAAGCGAAGAAAACCTTACGTTTTCTACATTTGTTTTCCTAATGACGAAATGGGATATCGTCAGAATGGACGCTTTTCTCTCGGAAACGTTTACATTTATTGTCTGGCAATTAATGTCGCGTGCTGAGGTATGCAGTCGCACCACTCTGTACGAAATAGGTTCTAAGCTGATGCAGTCGACAAGTAATATCGAAATATATTGTCACCTCGAAATACATCAACACCACGAAATAAATCAACACATCGAAATAAATCGCCACCTCGAAATAAATCGAAACCACGAGATAAATCGAGACCAGGAGATAAATCGAAACCTCGAAGTAAATCGACACATCCAAATCAACCGACGCATCGAAATGATTCGAAATAACGAAATGTATCGACATCTAAGCGCATTTCGACGAACGAACGTATCGATACCTCGTAGTAATTCGAGGTACCGACATAGCTCGTGTTCCGGGAACATCGATATCTCGAAATATATCGATATCTCAAAATATAAAAATTCTCTAAAAAAAGCGGTATCTAGAAATTTATGGTTTACTTGAGCTATAGTGATATCTCGAAATATATCGATATCTCGAAATAAATCGCTATCTGAAGTACACCTATACATGGAAAGATATAGATACCTCGAAATATATAGACAACCCGTATTGTGTCGGTATATCAAAATATATCGATATGTCGACATAAACGGATACTTCGAAGTCAATCGATATCTCTAAATACAACGACTACTCGATATAGACAGATATATCTAAATAAATCGACTTTTCGGTATAAATTTGAGCCTCGATACAAATCGATATAGAAATGAATCGATTGTTTGAAATGTATGGATGTCTCATTATAATCTGACCTCTAAGAAAACGATTCTCGAAATAAATAAATATATCGAAATATATCGTTAACTCGATTAATAACGATATCTAGTGGTCGGATATATGTTTCAAGATGACAAGACATATCAGTATAGTTCGATATACATGAAAATACTTTCGATTTTCAATATATCGATAGATTTCTAGACCTCAGGAAATAGAACGCCGATCTGACCTCGGGGCAAAAACGCAGACCTCGTGAAAAAACGCCGACCTCAGGGGAAAAACGCAGACCTCGGGGGAAAAACGCCGACATCGGGAAAAAACGCAGACCTCGGGGAAAAAAGCCGACCTCAGGGAAAAATGTCGACCTAAGGAAAAACGCCGACATCGGGAAAAAACGCAGACCTCGGGGAAAAACGCCGACCTCAGGGAAAAATGTCGACCTAAGGAAAAACGACGACCTCGGGAAAAACGACGACCTCGGGGAAAACGCCGACCTCGGGAAAAACGCCGAACTTCGGAAAACCGCCGACCTCGGGAAAAATCCAGTTCCATTAATTTCCGCAGACACTAATCTCAGTCACCATTAGCTTCTCAAAATGCAACCAAATTTCTGGTCTTTATCACCTCACACAAAAAGTCGTCATGACAGAAAAGTCCCATTCTTTAGAAAGTTTAGAATGAGATGTTCTAAATATAACAGATAATCTATTTACAATAATCTACAAGTTCTGCACAATGAGAAGAGACTGTCAACCTCAGCACTTTGAAATAGTGCACAGCCAGGAAGACAGAGGTTGTATTGCTGTTTCTAATCTTCCGGAGCTTGAGATTCAGAATCCAAGATTGCCTCGAATGAGAACAGCAGGAATGAATGTCCTGCACCAGTATAGAACTTACTCTGAAACTCCACAGAAAATCACATGGCACAATTACTTCACATCATCCTCAGCAAACTACTGAAGCCTCTAATGGACGTAACAACGTCGTCACCTCCTTCACCAGTGAAATATCTTAGTAGCTATTGAGTCATGAGTAGGTGGCCAATTAATAATTTGTTGTTCAAAGCTAATTTCAGTGTATATGGTAATACTCAGTGGACATCTTTAACCATCATATTTTACTGTGTAAGATATATCAACTTTCCAGACTATAAGAATAAGCAGAACTTGGTCTTTCCCATTCCGAGTTTGTTTAAAATGTATCAAGGGAATCAGATCCACTGGGCATTTAGAGCAACCTGCTTTAAACAATATGACACAGAATTTTTCATTTCTCTCTGAAACGGTTACCTACATCGTCTGCAAACTTATGATCCGTGCTGCGGTATGCGGAGACACTAAAAGCAACACAGTAGAACACACAAGAAGCTTCTAAGTTGATGTTATCGGACAGTAAGAAGCAGTACAATTCAAGTTTTACTTATAGATTGTTGGCTCATTAGCCGGCTTTGGTGCCTTGGACATGACCGAGGACCATAAGATTTTGTATCTAACGACGGCTGGCAGCCATGTTACACGCGAGAATGTGAAAAGCGTCCATAAGTAGTAAAAAAAGTGAGAAATCGCACCGTTATCGTTATTTGCTATCGTATCGACGTAATGCAAGATCGTCACATTGGCCGCTTTTCTCTCTCAAACGGTTACATTTATCGTCTGCAAACTTATGTGGCGTGCTGCGGAATGCGGAGATATTAAAAGGACAGCAGTAGAACACAGAAGAAGCTTCTAAGTTGATGTTATCGGACAGTAAGAAGCAGTACAATTCAAATTTTAGTTATCGATTATTGACTTATTAGGTCGCTTTGGTGCCTTGGACATGACCGACGACCTTAAGATTTTGCATGAAACAACGACTGGTAGCCACGTTGCAAGCGATAATGTGAAAAGTGTTCATATGTAGTAAAACCCTGAGAAATCGCACCTTTTCGTCATTTGCTGTCGTATCGACGGAATGCCAGATCGTCACATTGGAAGCTTTTGCTCTCTCAAACGGTTACATATATAGTCTGCAAACCCATGTGGCGTGCTGCGGTAGGTGGACACACAAAAAATATACTAATGGACATTGAAATAAGAACACCGTGAATTCATTGTCCCAGGAAGGGGAAACTTTATTGACACATTCCTGGGGTCAGATACATCACATGATCACACTGACAAAACCACAGGCACATAGATACAGGCAACAGAGCATGCACAATGTCGGCACTAGTACAGTGTATATCCACCATTCGCAGCAATGCAGGCTGCTAGTCTCCCATGGAGACGATCGTAGAGATGCTGGATGTAGTCCTGTGGAACGGCTTGCCATGCCATTTCCACCTGGCGCCTCAGTTGGACCAGCGTTCGTGCTGGACGTGCAGACCGCGTGAGACGACGCTCCATCCAGTCCCAAACATGCTCAATGGGGGACAGATCTGGAGATCTTACTGGCCAGGGTAGTTGACTTACACCTTCTAGAGCACTTTGGGAGGCACGGGATACATGCGGACGTGCATTGTCCTGTTGGAACAGCAAGTTCCCTTGCCGGTCTAGGAATGGTAGAACAATGGGTTTGATGACGGTTTGGATGTACCGTGCACTATTCAGTGTCCCCTCGACGATCACCAGAGGTGTACAGCCAGTGTAGGAGATCGCTCCCCACACCATGATGCCTGGTTTTGGCCCTGTGTGCCTCGGTCGTATGCAGTCCTGATTGTGGTGCTCACCTGCACGGCGCCAAACACGCATACGGCCATCACTGGCACCAAGGCAGAAGCGACTCTCATCGCTGAAGACGACACGTCTCCATTCGTCCCTCCATTCACGCCTGTCGCTACACCACTGGAGGCGGGTTGCACGATGTTGGGGCGTGAGCGGAAGACGGCCTAACGGTGTGCGGGACCGTAGCCCAGCTTCATGGAGACGGTTGCGAATGGTCCTCGCCGATACCCCAGAAGCAACAGTGTCCCTAATTTGCTGGGAAGTGGCGGTGCGGTCCCCTACGGCACTGCGTAGGATCGTACGGTCTTGGCGTGCATCTGTGCGTCGCTGCGGTCCGGTCCCAGGTCGACGAGCACGTGCACCTTCCGCCGACCACTGGCGACAACAACATCGATGTACTGTGGAGACCTCACGCCCCACGTGTTGAGCAATTCGGCGGTCCGTCCACCCGGCCTCCCGCATGCCCACTATACGCCCTCGCTCAAAGTCCGTCAACTGCACATACGGTTCACGTCCACGCTGTCGCGGCATGCTACCAGTGTTAAAGACTGCGCTGGAGCTCCGTATGCCACGGAAAACTGGCTGACACTGACGGCGGCGGTGCACAAATGCTGCGCAGCTAGCGCCATTCGACGGCCAACACCGCGGTTCCTGGTGTGTCTGCTGTGCCGTGCGTGTGATCATTGCTTGTACAGCCCACTCGCTGTGTCCGGAGCAAGTATGGTGGGTCTGACACACCGGTGTCAATGTGTTCTTTTTTCCATTTCCAGGAGTGTACCATAGCAGAACACAGAAGAAGCTTCTAAGTTGATGTAATCGGCCAGTAAGAAGCAGTACAATTCAAGTTTCAGTTATAGATTATTGACTTATTAGGTGGCTTTGGTGAATTGGACATGACCGACGGCCTTAAGATTTCGCATGAAACAACGGCTGGCAGCCACGTTACACGTTAGAATGTGAAAAGTATCCATATGTAGTAAAAACCTGTGAAATCCCTCCGGTTTCGTCATTTGCTATCGTATCGACGGAATTCAGATCGTCATATTTGAAGCTTTTCTCTCTCAAACGGTTACATTTATCGTCTGCAAAGTTATGAGGCGTGCTGCGGAATGCGGAGACACTAAAAGCACAGCAGTGGAACACAGAAGAAACTTCTAAGTTGATGTATCAGCCAGTAAGAAGCAGTACAATTAACGTTTTAGTTATCGATTTTTGACTTATTAGCCGGCTTGTGTGTCTTGAACATGACCGAGCACCGTACGATTTTGCATGTAACAACGGCTGGCAGGCACGTTATACGAGAGATTGTGAGAAGTGTCCATAAGTAGTAAAAACATGAGATATAGCACCGTTTTTGTCATTTGCAATCCTACCGTCGGAATGCCAGATCGTCACATTGGAAACTTTTCTCTCTCAAACGGTTACATTTATCGTCTGCAAACCTATGTGGGGTGCTGCGGTATGCGGAGACACTAAAAACACCGCAGTAGAACACACAAGAAGCTTCTAAGTTGATGTTATCGGACAGTAAGACGCAGTACAATTCAAGTTCCAGTTATCGATTATTGACTTACTAGGTGGCTTTAGTGCCTTGGACATGACCGACGATCTTAAGATTTTGTGTGAAACAACGTCAGGTGGCCACGTTACACGAGAGAATGTGAAAAGCGTCCATAAGTAGTAAAAAAGTGAGAAATCGCACCGTTTCTTCCACTTCCTATCGTATCGACGTAATGCGAGATCGTCAAATTGGCCGCTTTTCTCTCTCAAAAGGATACATTTATCGTCTGCAAACTTATGTAGCGTGCTGCGGAATGCGGAGACATTAAAAGCACAGAAGTAGAACACAGAAGAATTTTCTAAGTTGATGTTATCGGACATTAAGAAGCAGTACAATTCAAGTTTTAGTTATCGATTATTGACATATTAGGTAGCTTTGGTGCCTTGGACATGACCGACGAAATTACGATTTTTCATGAAACAACGACTGGCAGCCACGTTGCACGAGAGAATATGAAACGTGTCCATGCGTAGTAAAAACCTGAGAAATCGCACCGTTTTCGTCATTTGCTATCGCATCGACGTAATGCGAGATCGTAAATTTGGCCGCGTTTCTCTCTCAAACGGATACATTTATCGCCTGCAAACTTATGTGGCGTGCTGCGGAATGCGGAGACACTAAAAGCACCACAGTAGAACAATGAAGAAGCTTCTAAGTTGATGTTATCGGACAGTAAGAAGCAGTACAATTCAAGTTTCAGTTATCGAATATTGACTTATTACGTGGCTTTGGTGCCTTGGACATGACCGACAGCCTTAAGATTTCGCATGAAACAATGGCTGGCAGCCACGTTACACGTTAGAATGTGAAAAGTATCCATATGTAGTAAAAACCTGTGAAATCCCTCCGGTTTCGTCATTTGCTGTCGTATCGACGGAATGCAGATCGTCATATTTGAAGCTTTTCTCTCTCAAACGGTAACATATATCGTCTGCAAACCTATGTGGCGTGCTGCGGTATGTAGAGACACTACAAATACCATAGTAGAACATAGAATAAGCTCCTAAGTTGATGTAATCGGACAGTAAGGAGCAGTACAATTCGAGTTTTAGTTATCGATTATTGACGTATTAATTGGCTTTGGTGCCTTGGACATGACGACCTTAAGATATTGCATGAAACAACGAATGGCAGCCACGTAGCGGGAGAGAATGTGAAACGTGTCCATATGTGGTAGAAACCTGAGAAATCGCGCGGTTTTCGTCATTTGCTATCGTATCGACATAATGCGAGATCGTCATATTGATCGCTTTTTCCTCTCAAAACGAAATATTTGTCGTCTTCAAACTTATATGGCGTGCTGCGGTATGCGGAGACACTAAAAGCACCACAGTAGAATACACAAGAAGCTTCTAAGTTGATCTTATCGGACAGTAAGACGCAGTACAATTCAAGTTTTAGTTATCGATTATTGACTTATTAGGTAGCTTTGGTGCCTTGGACATGACCGACGACCTTATGATTTTTTATGAAACAACGACTGGCAGCCACGTTACACGAGAGAAAGTGAAAAGTGTTCAATAGTAGTAAAAACCTGAGAAATCCGCCCGTTTTCGTCATTTGCTATCGTATCGACGTAATGGGAGATCGTCACATTGGCCGCTCTTCTCTCTCAAACGATTACATTTATCGTGGGCAAAGCTATGTCGCGTGCTGCGGTATGCGGAGACACTAAAAGCACCATAGTAGAACCCAGAAGAAGCTTGTAAGTTGATGTAATAGCCAGTAGGAAGCAGTACAATTCAAGTTTTAGTTATCGATTATTGACTTATCAGCTGGCTTTGGATGTTTTGGACTTGACTGAGGACCTTAAGATTTTGCAACCAACAACGACTGGCAGCCTCGTTGCACGAGGGAATGTGAAACGTGTCCATATGTAGTAAAAACCTGAGAAATCGCACCGTAATCGTCATTTGCTTTCGTATCGACGTAATGCCAGATCGTCAGTTTGGCCGCGTTTCTCTCTCAAACGGTTACATTTATCGTCGGCAAAGTTATGTCGCGTACTGCGGTATGCGCAGACATTAAAAGCACCACAGTAGAACACAGAAGAAACTTCTAAGTTGATGTAATTGGCCAGTAAGAAGGAGTACAGTTCAACTTTTAGTTATCGATTATTTACTTATTAGCTGGCATTTGTGCCTTGGACTGGACGGACGACCTTAAGATTTTGCATGAAACGAAATATGGCAGACACGTTGCACGAGAGAATGTGAAGAGTGTCCATATGTAGTAAAACGTGATAGATCGCACCATTTTCGTCATCTGCTATCGTATCTACGTAATGCAAGATCGTCACATTGGACGCTTTTCTCCCTTAAACTTCTACATTTATGGTCTTCAACATTTTGTGGCGTGCTGCGGTATTCGGAGACACTAAAAGCACCACAGTAGAACCCAGATGAAGCTTCTAATTCTATGTAATCGGCCAGTAAGAAGCAGTACATTTCAAGTTTTAGTTATCGATTAATGACTAATTAGAAGGCTTTAGTGTCTTGGCAATGACCGACAACCTTAAGATTTAGCATGAAACAACGACTGCCAGCCACGTTAGTCGAGAGAATGTGAAAAGTGTCCATATGTAGTAAAAACCTGAGAAATCGCACCGTTTTCGTCATTTGCAATCGTACCGATGGAATGCCAGATCGTCACATTGGCCGCTTTTCTCTCTCAAACGGTTACATTTATCGTCTGCAAACTTATTTCGCTTGCTGCGGTGTGGGGTGACACTACAAGCAACAAAATAGGAGCTTCTTAGTTGATGCAATCAGCCAGTAAGAAGTAGTATAAGTGAGATTTTTGTTATTGATTGATGAATTATTGGCCGGCTTTTATTGCCTTGCATGTGACCGAGGACCCTACGCTTTTGCATGAGCCGAGGTCAGGCAGCCACGTTAAACGAAAAAATGTGAAAAGTTTTAATATGTATTAAAAAACTTTAGAAGACCACCCGTTTGCGTCACTTGCCTTATGACGTATTGCTAGATAGTCACATAGGTATCTTTTCTCTTGGAAACGTTTACATTTATGGTCTGGAAACCAATGTCGCGTGCTGAGGTATCCAGTGGTAACACAAGGAACAAAACAGAAGCTTCTAAGTTGTTGCAATTGACTAGTAAGAAGTAGTACAAGACAAGTTTCGGTTACGGAATTTCAATTATTGGCCAGTTTTGGTGTCTTGAAGTTGATTGAGGACCTGGGAACTTATCTGTCTACTTCCCCGTCCCCTCTCCCCTCCCGCACAGAAGATTTCTGTCTACCTATCGCTCTTCCGCTACCGCTACCCTCGTATTAGGTCAGCCTACCTACCACCCCTTGGAAGATCTCTCTCTACCTACCCCACCCATTGGAAGACATTTGTCTACCTACTCCCCTCCATGGAATATGTCACTCTACCTCCCCCCCCCCCCCCCCATCAGAAGATGTCTGTCGACCTCCCCTTTTCCAGAGATGTCTGTTTACCCACCCACCCAATCGGAAGATGTTTGTGTATCTACCCCCCTTGGAAGATGTCTGTCTACCAACCCCATGCCAGGATGTGTCTATCCCCCCCTTGGAATATGTCTGTCTACCCCCTCTTGGAACATGTCTTCCTACTCCCACTCAGAAAATGTCTGTCTGCCAACCCTCCCCACAGAAGATGTCTGTCGACCTTATCCCTCACTCGGAAGATGTCTTTCTACCCTACACACCGCTTCGGAAGATGTGTGTCTATCTACCCCTCCCGTCTTGGAGGATTTCACTCTACCTACCACCCCTAGGAAGAAGACTATCTAACCAACTGTCGGAAGATGTCTGCCCCCTCTCGGAATATGTCTATCTACCATCCTCTCAGAAGGTGTCTAACCCCCTCAGAAGATGTCTACCACCACTCGGAAGATGTCTACCTACCCTCGGAAGATGTCTGTCTACCTACCCCCTTCAGAGGATATCTGTCTACCTACCTCCCATCTGAAGATGTCCGTCTACCTATCAGCACCCTTGGAAGTCTGTCTACCTACCCCACTTGGAAGATATCTGTCTACATACTCACTCTCTATGAAGATGTATGTCTGCCTACCCACCACTCGGAACATGTCTGTCTACCTACCACCCCTGGGAAGATGTCTGTCTACCTACCCTACACTTGGAAGATGTCTGTCTGCTTACCTCCCCTCGTAAGGTTCTCTCTACCTTTTTGTTTAGCCCATCCAGTAATTCACAGAGAAAAGAGAATATAGCATTTTCAGTTGTCAAACTACTTCTAAAACCGAACTGCGCATTTGATAGCAAATTGTGTGATATAAAATGATCAAGTAACCTTACATGCACAGCCTTTTCGGTAACTTTTGCAAACACTGATGGCATAGAAATAGGTCTAAAATTTTCTACATGATACCTTTCTCCCTTTTCATAAAGCGGCTTTACTGCTGAGTACTTTAATCGCTCAGGAAACTGACCATTCCTAAAGGAAAAATTACAAATATGGCTGAATACAGGGCTAACATGTGCAGCACAGTACTTTAATATTCTGCAAGACACTCCATCATAAACATGAGAGTCCTTAGTATTCAGTGATTTAATTATTGACTCAATCTCCCTCTTGTCTGTATCACAGAGGAGTATTTCAGACATCAATCTCTGAAAGGTATTTGCTAAGAAATTTGTATGATTTCCTGTTGAAACTAAATTTTTATTTAGCTTGCCAGCAATGCTCAGAAAGTGATTGTTAAATACCGTACATATATCTGATTTATCACTAACGAAAATATTATTACTTAGAACTAACTTTATATCATAGACCTTGTGCTGATGACCAGTCACTCCCTTCACAACTAACCATATGTCTTTAATTTTATCCTGTGAATAAGCTAATCTATTTGCATACTTTTTGCCTTGCTAATAACATTTTTAGGCGCCTTATAATCCTGTTTGTAAGGGGCTATGGTAGCTTGATTGTGACTACTTCTAACATTTTGATGTAATTCCCTCTATGTTCTACATGATATCCTTATCCTACTAGTCAGCCAACCGGGCTGTCCATTACTGCTAGTACCCCATTTAGAATGTTCTAATGGAAAATAACACTCAAAGAGCATGAGAAATGTGTTATGGAAAGCATTGCATTTATCATCTGTATTATTGGCACTATAAACATCTTGCCACTCTTGTTCGTTGACAAGTTTTAAAAAAATCTCTATCGCTGTTGGATTGACTTTCCTACGTTCTATGTAACTAAACATGACATTGGTTGGAGTACAAAAACCTTTTAGTGTTAAACTTTGTGCATTATGGTCTGAAAGGCCATTCACTCTTTTACTAACAGAATGCCCATCTAGTAATGAAGAACGAATAAAAGTATGGTCTATGACTGTGCTACTGTTCCCCTGCAACCTAGTTGAAAAAACACAGTTTGCATCAGATCATTTTTCTTGGGACCGAGCGAGGTTACGCAGTGGTTAAGACACTGGACTCACATCCGGGAGGACGACGGTTTAGTCCCACGTTCAGCCATCCTGATTTAGGTTTTCCGTGATTTCCCTAAATCACTTCAGGCAAATGCCGGGTTAGTTCCTCTCAAAGGGCATGGACGACTTCCTTCCACATCCTTCCCTAATACGACGAGACCAATGACCTCGCTGTCTGGTCTCCTTCCCCAAACAACCCAACCCCCCTTTTTCTTGCACAATCATATACAAAATTAATATTGAAGTCCCCACATATAACTACTTTCTGGTACTTCCTACAAAGTGAATCAAGGGCCCTCTCTAGCTTAAGCAAAAATGCTCTGAAGTTGGAGTTGGAGGCCCTATAAACAACAGCAGTTAGAAGTTTAATTTCACTAAATTCAACAAATGCCGCACAACTTTCAAATATCTGTGCAGTGCAGTGTCGCGACAAGTCTATGGACTCAAATAACATACTGTTTTTTATGTACAGAGACACTTCCCCACCCCGCAAGGAACTCCTTGAGAAACAGCCAGCTAATCTGTAGCCTGGTAAAGCAAGACTATAAATTATCAATTTATTGAAGTGGTGCTCTGATGTGCCAATAATTTCAGCGTTAACATCTATTAGCAGTTCACTAACTTTATCTCTAATAACTCTTATATTTTGATGAAATATGCTAATTCCTTCTCTACTTGGAAACATTACATCCTCTGGAGGAGAGCCCTTAAAGACACTTCCTTTAAGCAGGTATACCTATCAGCTGACTTCAGTATTAAAAAGGTTCAGCTCTAACACCAACCACTACAGGAATTTTTCCATGAGTGACACAACTACCGCCACCATCACCCACTACTCTGTCACCTATAAGCTTAGGTAGCCTCCCCTTCGCATACCTATTGAGGTGCAGGCCATGCGTAGTGAAACCAAATCTACTGATAGACCCAACTGGTACCACTGAGATGTGATCCATGCCCTCTGCCATCAGTGCACTCACCAGCCCCACATTAACGCGCCTAACAGCAGCATTAAGGTGTGGCCGATCATGATGCTGAAACAGTTTCACGAAAAGCACATTAATGCCACTAGTTTGAGTAGCTATCTTAACCAAGTCACCACTGATATCATACCCCCTGTCCCTATTGCGACTGCTCCCAGCTCCATCCACTATCACTACCTGATCCTCCTTTGTAAAATTCTTACATACCTCCCCTACGCTTTCAGCCACCGGAGCCAACCCTGCACTAGGCTTCACAATGCTTATGACCTGGTACTCACTCCACAAAACTTCCAGCAAATGCTGGCCCACACCTCTACCATGGGAACTACCTAGCAGCAGAACCCAGGCCTCCTAATTGCTGAGGACTGCTGCAAGTTACCTACATATACAGCTTCACGAGGCTCCTCTCCGCTCAACTCTGACAGTTTGTCGTATCTATTGCATGTATGCAAAGTAAAACTGTCTACCTCCTTTTCCTAGCTATCATCTTGCCAACTGCCAGTTCCCATTCCCCAGCACCCTTCACCCTCCTCAACTTATCTAGTTCCTCCTTTGCGCATTGTAACTGCACCTGAAGGGCACAGATCTTACACTCCTGCTCCTCTATTAACTTGTTTCTACTACAGATTCTACATTCCCAGGACAGGATCACCCTAAAATTACCACTGGCTTCCCCACTGCATTCCCCCCAATGAAAATACTTTGAACAAGTCCCACAGCGTAATCCACTACTCACAAACCTACGACAGAGCCCACACTTCTCACTCATGATAAAATTTTACAGTTACTAAAAAAAACTAACAACTATGGTCTCGAAATTCTCTACCTACTAAGAAAGCAGCTACTTGTATTAATACTACTACAACACAGCCGATACCAATACCAGCAAAACTTCACAAAATTATTGGCTAAAACCAAAAAATTAAAACTAAACGCCAGTTCAAAACTAAAGCACGAAATTTACTGAAAACTCTATAAAACACAGCGAGCAAACGATTACAAAAGTTTATTAAGTCATTACTTCGCCACAAACGGCAAGCAACACCACTGCAATCCATTCAATTTAATAACTATATTACAGAGCACAAACAAGTTCGTCAGTACTTAGCTTATAACCGCTACAGATGCAGTGCACGCCGCAGAATGTAAACAAACTGATGAGGCGCGAGGCTTAGACGAACCACAAAAGCACCACTCGAGTCAATACAACAGGAAGAAAGACGGAGATAAATGAATATCCACTAATAAGTTGCTTTTATGGCAAAAATAATAACACAAACAAACTTTAAAATACGTAAATGAAGTCTAAAATTTATAAAATATTAACAAGCTATTTCAACAGCAGTGCAGCTCATGTGACGTCACACCCATGATGATCTGCCCCCCCCCCCCCCCCCCGCCCTGAGAAGGTGCCTATCCAGCCCACCCTCGAAATATGCCTACCTATCCCCCTCAGAAGATATCTGCCTAGCTACCCCCACTCACTAGATATCTGTCTACCTACCCCTCCTTGGAAGATCTATGTCAACCTGCATCTACCGCCTCACCCCCTCAGATGATGTCTGTGTACCTACCCACACCCTTGGAAGATGTCTGTCTACCTAACCCCCCCCCCCTCCCTCAGAATATGTATGACTACCTACCACTCCCCTCGGAATATGTATGTCTACCTACCCCACCCCTCGGGAGATGTCTGTGTACCTACCCCTCTCGGAAGATATCTACCTACACCTCCCACATCGGAAGATGTCATTCTACCTCTCCCTCATCGAAAACTGTCTGTCTCTCATCGCCCCACCACCTAATATGTCATTCTACCTACTTGCCTCCTCAGAAAATGTTAGTCTACATAACCCCCTACAGGAGATGTCTGTCTACCTGCCCCGTGTAAGACGTCTATCTACGTAATCCCCTCGGCAGATGTCTGCCTACCTCACCCCCTAAGGAAGATGTTTGTCCACCTACCTCACCCTCTGAAGATGTCTATCTACATCTCCCAGAAAAACTTTCTCCCCACGTCGTAAGATGTCTATCACTCTGAAGATGTCTCTCAACCCCCCCCCTCCCCCTCGCTAAGCAGATGTCTATCTACCTACCTGCCCTCTCGGAATATGTCTGTCTACCTATCCCAACCCCCATTCAGCCCCCCGCTTGGAAGTTGTTTACCCCTGTCTCGGAAGATGTCTAGAGACCCCCAAACTTCAGAAGGTGTCTTCCAGCCCTTCAGGCGATGTCTGCCTACCTACCCTCACCACCATTCGAAGATGTCTACCCCCTTGGAGGATGTCTACTCCCCCTGGAATATGTCTGTCTACTCACGTTGGATGATGTCTGTCTGTCTATCTACTCAGCCCCACTGGGAAGATGTCTGTTAAACTACCACCCCTTGGAATTTGTTTATCTATCATTACCAGCACAAAAGATGTCCATCAACCTACAATCGCCCTCTGAAGATGTCTTTCTACCTACAGCTCCCGCTTGGAAGATGTCTGTCTACCTAAAACCGCCCTCAGAAGATGTCTGTCTACCTATCCCCACATCAGAAAATGTCTGTCTCATCTCCCCACCCTTGGAATATGTCTGTCTACCTACACACCCCATCGGAAATGTCTGTCTACCTCAGCTCGCTCAAAACATGTCCGATTAGCTATCTACCCCAGAAGATGTCTGCCTACCTACCCAACCGTCGGAAGATGTCTGTTTACCTACCCCTCTCCATCGGAAAATGTCTCTCTCTCATCCCCCCACCTGAGGATATGTCTGTCTACTTACCTGCCCTCCCTCGGAAAGATCTCTATCTACCTAAACCCACCCCTCAGAAGATGTATGACTACCTACCCCTCCCCTTGGAAGCTGTATGTTTTCCAACCCTCCCTTCAGAATATTTCTGCCTACCTACCCTCTATCACGAAGGATGTCTGTCCACCTACAATTCCTTTCAGAAGGTGTCTGTCTACATACCCACCCACACTTGGAAGAAGTTTGTCTACATGCCCACCCCCTCAGGAAATGTCGGTCTACCAACCCCCTTAGAGGATGTCTGTCTACCTGTACCCCTCTGATGACGACTGTCTACCTAACCGCCATCTGAAGAAACCTGTCTACCTACCCCCTTGGAAGATGTCTATCCTCCTACAACTCTTCACAATACGTCGGCCTACCAACCCCCGTCTTGTAAGATATCTCTCTACATACCCCCCTCCCCCACATGATCTGTCTACCTACCCCCCTCCCCCGTCATAACATGAATGTCTACCTAAGCCCCTCAGAAGATGTATGCCTATCTACCCCCCTTCAAATGATTCGATTTTATCCCTCCTGTGGGAGATGTCTGTCTCCCTACCCCTACCTCTGAGGATATCTGTCTACCTACTCCACCTCTCAGAAGATGTCAAACTACCACTCCTCTCGGAAGATATCTACTCCCACATCAGAGAATGTCTACACCCCTCTTGGTCTGTCTACCAAAACGCATACTTTGAAAGATGTCTCTCCCCCCCCCCCCCCTTGAAGGATGCCTGTCTACCAAGGACACCCCTTAGAAGATGTCTGTCTACTGAACTCACCCTCAGAATATGTCTCCTCCTTACTTACCCCCCCCCCCCCCTTGGAATATGTCTGTCTACCTACCCAATTCCCCATAAGATGATGACTGTCTACCTTATTCCCCTCAGAAGGTGTATGTCTACATACCACCCCTCAGAACATGTGTGCCTACCTAAAACCCTTGGAAGAGGTCCATCTTCTCCCATCTTGGAAGATATTTATTTACACCCCTCTTGGAAGATATCTACCCCTGTCTTGGAGGATGACTACCTCCCTCTCGGAGGATGTCTACCCCCTCTCTGAAGATATCTGTCTACGTACCCTCCTCTCGAAAGGTATCTCTCCTCCGCCAGATGATGTAAGTCTATCAACCCTCAAATGGAAAATGTCTGTCCTCCTAATCCCCCTCGGAAGATGTCTGTGTACCTACCCACCTGTCTGTCTACTCCCATGATGTCTTTCTACCTCCCCCTTAGGTATATGTCTGTATACCTACACCCGTTCGGAAGATGTCTGTATACCAAACACCCCTCCGAAGATAACTATCTACCTACCCTGCTTCAGAAGGTGTCAGTCTACCTAACCCCTCATTGGAAGATGCCTGTCTACAAAATTTCACCCGGAAGATGTCTGCTTACCTAACCATTTCCACAATAGATGTCTATTTACCAACCCCTGTGCCTCGGAAGATGTCTGCCTTCCTACAAATCTCACAACAGAAGAGGTCTGTCTACCTACTTACACCCCTTGGAAGATGTCTCTCTACGTAGCCCCAGTCATAAAATATTGTCTACCAACCCATACCTCGGAATATGTCTGTCTATCTACCCCCCAGAAGATGATTGTCTAATTACCCCCTCATCTGAAGATGTCTGTCTACCTACACATCCCCCACGGAAGATGTCTGTCTACCTACACCCATCAGAAGATGGTGTCTACTACCATCCCCTCACAGAAGATGTCTGCCAACCAACCCCCTATTGGAAGATGTCTGTCTACCTACCCCACCCCACCTCTGAAGATGTCTGTCTACCAGCCTTCCACTTGGAAGATGTCTGTCCTTCTACAACCCCTCAGAAGATGTCAGTCTACCTAACCCCCTCTCAGACGTTATCTGCCTAAATACCGCTCCTCAGATGGTTTCTGTCTACCTACACCCACAACCCCTCATAATATGAATGTCTACCTGAACCCCTCAGAAGCTGTATATTTACCTACCCCAACTCGAATGATTTGTGTCTGTCTTATCCCTATCTCGGAAGATGTCTGTCTCCCTACCCACCCCCTCTGAGGGTGTCTGTATACCTACCCAACTTCTCGAAAGTTGTCTCTCTACATTCACCACACATTTGAAGATGTCTATCTATGTACCTCCTCTCGAAAGATATCTATCTATTGCCACTATGGAAGAAAAGTATCTCCCCCCTCTCGGAAGATATCAAACTACCACTCCTCTCAGAAGATATACACTCCCCATCTGAGAAATTCTACACCCCCTCTCGGAGGATGTCTGTCTACCAAACTACATCCTTTAGAAGGTGCTTCCCACCCCTTGGAAGATGTCTGTCTTCCAACACCCCCCCCCCCCCCACCTTGGAAGATGTCTGTTTACTGAACCCAGCCTCAGAAGATGTCTCCATACCTACCACCACTCGGAAGATGTCTGTCTACCTACCCACCCCCATCAGAAGATGACTGTCGACGTTATCCCCTTCAGAAGATGTCTGTCTACATACCCTCCCTCAGAAGATGTCTGCCTACCTAAGACCAGTGGATGATGTACAACTACCTCACATCTCGGAAGACATCTACTCTCCCTCTTGGAGGATGACTATCTCCCTCTCGGAGGATGACTACCTCCTCTCTGAAGATGACTGTCTATGTACCCTCCCCTCGAAAGATGTCTCTTCCCCATCAGATGATGTATATCTACCAACCCTCACATGGAAAGTGTCTGTCCTTCTAACCCCCTCGGATGATGTCTGTGTACGTACCCAACTGGAAGATGGCTGTCTACCTACCCCCACTCGGAACATATCCGTCTACCTTCCCCCCTAGGTATATGTCTGTATACCTACAGCCGCCCGCGTTGGTCTTGCGGTTCTAGGTGCGCAGTCCGAAACCATGCGACTGCTACGGTCGCAGGTTCGAATCCTGCCTCGGGCATGGATGTGTGTGATGTCCTTAGATTAGATAGGTTTAAGTAGTTCTAAGTTCTAGGGGACTGATGACCACAGCAGTTGAGTCCTATAATGCTCAGAGACATTTGAACCATTTTTTTTTATACCTACACCCCTTCGGAAAATGTCTGTCTACTTACCCCATCACCTCAGAAGATGTAATTCTACTTACCACACCTCGGAAAGTGTCAGTCTACTTATGGCCCACCCTCAGAAACTGTCTGTCTACCTTGCCCCTTTGGAAGATGTCAGTTTACCAACCCCACTCAAAAGATGTCTGCTTACCTACTCTCCCAACCAAAGATGCCTGTCTACCTACCCCCTCTCGGAAGATTTTGTCTACCCCCTCTCTGAGATGTCTTTCTACATCCCCTTGGAAGATGCCTATCTAAACCCCTAGGAAGATATCCCTCCCTCTAAAAATGCCTACCTAACCCCTTCCACATCGGAAGATGCCGATCTCGCCCCCTTCGGTTGATGCCTACCCACACCCACCTCATAAGATTATCTATCCATTCCCTCCAAAAATGCCAATCTCCCTCCTCGGAAGAGGTCTATCTACACCCTTCAGAAGACGTGTATCTATCTCCAATCTGGGAAAATGTCTATCTACCCCCTTTGGAAGCTGTCTCTCTACCCCCTTGGAAGATATCTACCCCCCTTCGGAAGATGTCAATCTACCCAGCCATGCAGAAAATATCTATGTATCCCTCCACTCGGAAGGTGACAATCAACCAACAGCTCGGAAGATGTCTGTCTACCCCACCCTCAGATGACGTCTATCTACACCGTCTGGAAGATACCTATTCCCACCTCAGAAGATGTATATCCCCCAGGAGGATGTCTATAACCTACCTCATGAAAGATGCCTGTCTACCAACCCCATCCTCTCGGAATATGTCTGTCTACCACCCCACCCCTGTGAAGATTTCCATCTAGCCCCTCAGAGGACGTTTATCCTACACTCAAAAGATTTCTACAGCCTCGCTACACTTGGAATGTGTCTACCGCCCATTCTGATGATGTCTGTCTACCTCCAAATTCTAGGAAGATGTCTGTATGTCTGTCTTCCTCACAAACTCGGGACAAGTCTATCTATTCCCCACTATGGAAGAAATCTATCTAACCCCCTCTCGGAAGATGTATATCTAACCTCCTCGCTAAAGATATCTACACCTCATCTTCGAGGAGCTCTATCCCCCCTTCATGGAAGATGCCTGTTTATTACACGAACCCATCGGAGGATGTAAGTGAACATACCATAACTCCCCACAGAAGATGTCTGTCTACTTACCGACCTTTCTAGGAAGATGTCTGTCTACCCCCCTACCCCTTTGAAGATGTCTGACTACTCACCTCCCCCCATGGAAGAATACTATCTCCCCCCTCAGAGAAGATGTCAATCTACTTCTCGAAAATATCTACCCCCCCCCCCCCCCCCCGGAAAATGTCTACCCTCTCTCTCTCTAAGGTCCTAGCTCATGTCCAAGGCACCAAACCCGGCTATTAAGTCAATAATCGATAACGAAAACTTGAACTGTAATGTTTCTTACTGGTCGATTACATGAACATAGAAATTTGTCTGTGTTTTACTATGGTGCGTTTAGTGTCTCCGCATTACCGCAGCACACGACATAGTTTTGCAGACGATAAATGTAACCGTTGCAGAGAGGAAAGCGAAAAATGTGACGATCTGGCATTAAGTCGATTCGATAGCAAATGACGAAAACGGCCGGATTTCTCGGGATTCTACTACATTTCAACACTTTTCACATCCTCCCGTGTAACGTTTAATGCAAAGTCTTAAGATCCTAGCTCATGTCCAAGTCAACCTAAAATGTAAAGCTTCTTACTGGCCGATTACATCAATTTAGAAACTTCTTCTGTGTTCTACTATTATGCATTTACTGCCTTAGCATATAGCAGCGCGAGACATCTGGAGGCTACCTGTAATCTGTGGACGTTTAGAGTGTTGATGAAACACGGAAATAGCATCGGGACTGAATACAACAGGCACCATGACGACTTTTCTCCATGGGAGTAATGTTTCAAACTTTCTACGCTTTGATCGATTAGTGGAAGACCAGTAGTAGTTTAGGAAGCACATCTGGAGGCATTCTGTAATCTGTGGACTTTCAGACTGTTGATGACACACAGAAAATGCATCGGGATTGAATACAACAGTCACCATGCGGACTTTTCTCGACGGGTGTAATGTCTCAAACTGTCTACGCTTTGATCGATACCTGGGAGACCAGTAGTAGTTTGCGAAGCACATTTGGAGGCTTCCTGTAATCTGTGGACGTTTAAAGTGTTGATGAAACACAGAAATTGCATCGGGATTGAATACAAAGGGCGAAATGCCGACTTTTCCCCATGGGAGTATGTCTCAAACAGTCTACGCGTTGATCAATACCTGGGAGACCAGTAGTACTTTTCGAAGCACATCTGGAGGCTTCCTGTAATCTGTGGATGTTCATAGTGTTGATGCAACCAGAAATTGCATCGGGATTGAATACAACAGGAACCAGGCGGACTTTACTCCATGGGAGTAATGTGTCAAATTGCCTACGCTTTGATCGATCCCTGGGAGACCAGTAGTAGTTTCCGAAGCGCATCTGGAGGATTACTGTAATCTGTGGACTCTCAGAGTGTTGATGAAACACAGAAATAGCATCGGGAATGAATACAACAGGAACCAGGCGGACTTTACTCCATGGGAGTAATGTCTCAAACTGTCTACGCTTTGATCGATTCCTGGGAGACCAGTAGTAGTTTCCGAGGCACAGCTGGAGGCATTCTGTAATCTGTGGATGTTCAGATTGTTGATGAAACACAGAAATAGCATCGGGATTGAATACAACAGGCACCATGACGACTTTTCTCCATGGGAGTAATATTTGAAACTTTCTACGCTTTGACGATTCCTGGAAGACCAGTAGTAATTTAAGAAGCACATCTGGAGGCATTCTGTAATCTGTGGACGTTCAGACTGTTGATGACACACAGAAATTGCATCGGGAATGAATACAAAAGTCACCATGCGGACTTTTCTCGACGGGTGTAATGTCTCAAACTGTCTACGCTTTGATCGATACCTAGGAGACCAGTAGTAGTTTCCAAGCACATTTGGAAGATTCCTGTAATCTTGGACGTTTAGGGTGTTGATGAAACACAGAAAATGCATCGGGATTGAATACAAAGGGCGAAATGCCGACTTTTCTCAATGGGAGTTTGTCTCAAACAGTCTACGCTTTGATCGATACCTGGGAGACCAGTAGTAGTTTTCGAAGCACATCTGGAGGCTTCCTGAAATCTGTGGATGTTCATAGTGTTGATGAAACCAGATATTGCATCGGAATTGAATACACCAGGCACCATGCGGACTTGTCTCAATAAGGGTAATGTCCCAAACTGTCTAAGCTTTTTTCGATTCCTGGGAGACCAGTAGTAGATTCGGAAGCACATCTGGAATGCTACCTGTAATCTGTGGACGTTCAGAGTGTTGATGAAACACAGAAATTGCACCAGGATAGAATACAACATGCAAATGCGGACATTCTTCCATGGGAGTAATTTCTCAAACTGTCTACGCTTTAATCGTTCCCTCGGAGACCAGTATTAGTTTCCAGAGCACATCTGGAGGCTTCCTGTAAACTGTGGACGTTCAGAGTGTTGATGAAACACAGAAATTGCATCGGGATTGAATACACCAGGCACCATGCTGACTTTCCTGAATGGGAGTAAAGTCTCAAACTGTCTACGCTTTGAACGATTCCTGGGAGACCAGTAGTAGTTTCGGAAGCACATCCGGAGGCTTCTTGTAATCTGTGGACGTTCATAGTGTTGATGAAACATAGTAATTGCATGGGGATTGAATACAACGGCCACCATGCCGACTTTTCTCCATGGGAGTAATGTCTGATAATGTCTGCGATTTAATCGATTCCTGGCAGACATGCAGTAGTTTCCGAAGCACATCTGGAGGCATTCTGTAACCTGTGTACTATCAGAGTGTTGATGAAACACAGAAATTCCATCGGGATTGAATACAACAGGCACCATGCGGACTTTTCTGCATGGGCGTAATGTCTCAAAGAGTTTACGATTTGATCGATTCCTATGAGACCAGTAATAGCTTCCGGAGCACATCAGGAGGCGTTCTGTAATCTGCAGACCTTCAGAGTGTTGATGAAAGACAGAAATTGAATCGGGATTGAATACAACAGTCACCATGCGGACTTTTCTCCATGGGAGTAATGTCTCAACCTGTCTACGCTTTGATCGTTCCCTGGGAGACCAGTAGGAGTTTCCGAAGCACATCTGGAGGCTTCCCGTAATCTGCGGACGTTCAGAGTGTTGATGAAACACAGAAAGTGCATCGGGATTGAATACAACAGTCACCATGCGGACTTCTTTCCATGGGAGTAATGTCTTAAACTGTCTACGCTTTGATAGATTCCTTGGAGACCAGTAGTAATTTCCGAAGCACATATGGAGGCATTCTGTAATCTGTGGACGTTCAGAGTGTTGATGAAACACAGGATTTGCATCGGCATTGAATACAACAGGCACCATGCGGACTTTTCTCCATGTGAGTAATGTCTCAAACCGTCTACGCTTTGATCAACGCCTAAAGACCAGTAGTAGGTTCCGAAGGACATCTGGACGCATTCTGAAATATGTGGGCGTTCAGAGTGTTGATGAAACACAAAAATTCCATCGGGATTGAATACAGCAGCACCATGAGGACATTTTCCATGGGTGGAATGTCTCAAACTGTCTAAGATTTGATCGTTGCCTAGTTGACCAGTAGTAGTCTGAGAAGCACATCTGGAGTCTTTCCGTAATCTGTGGACGTTCAGAGTGTTGATGAAACAGAGAAATTGCATCGGGATTAAATACAACAGGCACCATGCGCACTTTGCTTAATGGGAGTAATGTCTCAAACTGTCTACGCTTTTATTGTTCTCTGGGAGACCAGTAGTAGTTTACGAAGCACATCTGGAGACTTCGTGAAACCTGTGGACTTTCAGAGTGTTGATGAAACGCAGAAATTGCATCGGGGTTGAATACAACAGGCACCATGCAGACTTTTCTCTATGGGAGTAATGTCTTCAACTGTCTACGCTTTGATCGATTCCTGGGAGACGAGTAGAAGATTCCGAAGCACATCTGAAGGCTATCTGTAATGTGTAGACGATCAGAGTGTTGATGAAACACAGAAATTGAATCGGCATCGGGAGTTTACGAAGCACATCTGGAGACTTCCTGAAACCTGTGGACTTTCAGAGTGTTGATGAAACGCAGAAATTGCATCGGGGTTGAATACAACAGGCACCATGCACACTTTTCTCAATGGGAGTAATGTCTCAAACCGTCTACGCTTTGATCGTTCCCTGGGAGACCGGTAGTAGTTTCCGAAGCACATCTAGAAGCATTCTGTAATATGTGGACGTTCAGATATTTGATGAAATCCCAGAAATTCCATCGGGATTGAATACAACAGGCACCATGCTGACTTTTCTCCATGGGAGTAATGTCTCAAACTGTCTACGTTTTGATCATTTGCTGGGAGACCAGTACTAGTTTCCGAAGCACATCTGGAGATATTCTACAATCTGTGAACCTTCACAATGTTGATGAAGCACAGAAATTGCATCGGGATTGAATACAACACCCACCATGCGGACTTTTCTCCATGGGAGTAATGTCTCAAAGAGTCTACGCTTCGATCGATTCCTGTGAGACCAGTAGTAGTTTCCGAAGCACATCTGGAGGCTTCCTGTAATCTGTGGGCGTTCAGAGTGTTGATAAAACACAGAGATTGCTTCGGGATTGAATACAAGAGGCACCATGTTGACTTTTCTTCAGGGGAGTAATGTCTCAAACTGTCTACGCTTTGATCCTTACCTGAAAGACCAGTAGTAGTTGCCGAAGCACATCTGGAGGCATTCTGTTACCTGAAGACGTTCAGATTGTTGATGAAACACAAAAATTCCATCTGGATTGAATACAACACCTCCATGAGGTCATTTTCCATGGGTGTAATGTCTCAAACTGTCTACGCTTTGATCGATTCCTGGGATACCAGTTTCCGAAGCACATTTGGAGCCATTCTGTAATCTGTGGACTTTCAGAGTGTTGATGAAACACAGAAATTGCATCGGGATTGAATACAACATGCCAAATGCGGACTTTTCTAAATGGGAGTAATATCTCAAACTGTCTACGCTTTAATCGTTCACTGGGAGACCAGCAGTAGTTTCCAAAGCACATCTGGAGGCTTCCTGTAGTCTGTGGATGTTCAGAGTGTTCATGAAACACAGAAATTGCATCGGGATTGAATACACAGGCACCATGCTCTCTTTGGTTAATGGGAGTAATGACTCAAACTGTCTACGCTTTTATTGTTCCCTGTGAGACCAGTAATAGTTTACGAAGCACATCTGGAGACTTCCAGTAATCTGTGGTCTTTCAGAGAGTTGATGAAACGCGGAAATTGCATCGGGGTTGAATACAACAGGCTCCGTGCAGATTTTTCTCCATGGGAGTAATGTTCAAACTGTCTACGATTTGATCGTTCCCTGGGAGACCAGTTGTAAATCCAAAAGCACATCTGGAGCCTTCCTGTAATCTGTGGACGTTCAGAGTGATGATAAAACACATAAATAGCATCGGGATTGAATACAACTTTCACCATATTGACTTTTCTCCATTGGAGTAATGTCAACCAACTGTCTACCCTTTGATCGATTCCTGTGAGACCAGTAGAAGATTCCGAAGCACATCTGAAGGCATTCTCTAATGTGTAGACGATCAGAGTGTTGATGAATCACAGAAATTGAATCGGCACTGAATACAACAGGCACCATGCAGACTTTTCTTAATGGGAGTAATGTCTCAAACCGTCTACGTTTTGATCATTTCCTGGGAGACCAGTACTAGTTTCCAAAGCACATCTGGAGATATTCTATAATCTGTGAACCTTCACAGTGTTGATGAAGCCCAGCAATTGCATCGGGATTGAATACAACAGCCACCGTGCGGACTTTTCAACATGGGAGAAATGTCTCAAGCTGTCTACGCTTTTATCGTTCCCTGGGAGACCAGTAGTAGTTTCCGAAGCACACTTGGAAGCTTCCAGTAATCTGTGAACGTTCGGAGTGTTGATGAAACATAGAAATTGCATCGGGATTGAATACAACCGGCACCATGCGGACTTTGGTCAATGGGACTAATGTCTGAAACTGTCTACGCTTTGATCGATTCGTGGGAGACCAGTAGTAGTTTTCGGCGCGCATCTGGAGGCAATCTGTAATATGTGGACCTTCAGAGTGTTGATGAGATAGAGAAATTGCATCGGGATTGAATACAACAGACCAAATATGGTTTTTCTCCATAGGCGTAATGTCTGAAGCTGTCTACGCTTTGATCGTTACCTGGGAGGCCAGTAGTAGTTTCTGAAGCACATCTGGAGGCTTCCTGTAGTCTGTAGGCGTTCAGAGTGTAAATAAAACACAGAGATTGCTTCGGGATTGAATACAACAGGGCAAATGCGGACTTTTCTCCACGGGAGTAATATCTCAAACTGTCTACGCTTTGATCGTTCCCTGGGAGGCCAGTAGTAGTTTTCGAAGCATATCTGGAGGCTTCCTGTAATTTGTGGACGTTCAGAGTGTTGATGAAACAGAGAAATTGTATCGGGATTGAATACAACAGGCACCATGTTGACTTTTCTTCAGGGGAGTAATGTCTCAAACTGTCTACGCTTTGATCGATTCTTGGGAGACCAGTAGAAGATTCCGAAGCACATCTAGGCATTCTGTAATGTGTGGACATTCAGAATATTGATGAAACACAGAAATTGAATCGGGATTGAACACAACATGCCAAATGCTGACTTTCCTCCATGGGAGTAATGTCTCAAACTGTCTACGCTTTGATCGTTCCCTGGGAGACCAGTATTAGTTTCCGAATCACATCTGGAGGCTTCCTGTAATCTGCGGACGTTCAGAGTGTTGATGAAACACAGAAATTGCATCGGGATTGAATACAACTTTCACCATGTTGACTTTTCTCCATGGGAGTAATGTCTCCAACTGTCTACGCTTGGATCGATTCCTAGGAGACGAGTAGTAGTTTCCGAAGCACACCTGGAAACTTCCAGTAATCTGTGAACGTTCAGAGTGTTGATGAAACAAAGAAATTGCATCGGGATTGAATACAACCGGCACCATGCGGACTTTGGTCAATGGGACTATTGTCTGAAACTGTCTTCGCTTTGATCGATTCGTGGGAGATCAGTAGTAGTTTTCGGCGCGCATCTGGAAGCATTCTGTAATATGTGGACCTTCAGAGTGTTGATGAAATAGAGAAATTGCATCGGGATTGAATACAACAGTCCAAATATGGTTTTTCTCCATAGGAGTAACGTCTCAAGCTGTCTACGCTATGATCGTTACCTGGGAGGCCAGTAGTAGTTTCCAAAGCACATCTGGAGGCTTCCTGTAATCTGTGGGCGTTCAGAGTGTAAATAAAACACAGAGATTGCTTCGGGATTGAATACAACAGGCACCATGTTGACTTTTCTTCAGGGGAGTAATATCTCAAACTGTCTACGCTTTGATCGATTCTTGGGAGACCAGTAGAAGATTGCGAAGCACATCTAGAGGCATTCTGTAATGTGTGGACATTCAGAATATTGGTGAAACAAAGAAATTGAATCGGGATTGAACACAACATGGCAAATGCGGACTTTCCTCCATGGGAGTAATGTCTCAAACTGTCTACGCTTTGAGCGTTCCTTGGGAGACCAGTTGTAGTTTCCGATGCACATCTGGAGGCATTCTGCAATCTGTAGATGTTCAGAGTGTTGATGAAACACAGACATTGTATCGGGATTGAATACAACAGGCACCATGTTGAATTTTCTCCATGGGAGTAATGTCTCAAACTGTCTACGTTTTGATCACTTCCTGGGAGACCAGTACTAGTTTCCGAAGCACATCTGGAGATATTCTATAATCTGTGAACCTTCAAAGTGTTGATGAATGACAGCAATTGCATCGGAATTGAATACAACAGCACCATGCGGACTTTTCTCCATGGGAGTAATGTCTCAAGCTGTCTACGCTTTGATCGTTCCCTGGGAGACCAGTAGTAGTTTCCGAAGCACATCTGGAGGCTTCCTGTAATCTGCGGACGTTCAGAGTGTTGATGAAACACAGAAAGTGCATCGGGATTGAATACAACAGTCACCATGCGGACTTCTTTCCATGGGAGTAATTTCTTAAACTGTCTACGCTTTGATCGATTCCTTGGAGACCAGTAGTACTTTCCGAAGCACATATGGAGGCATTCTGTAATCTGTGGACGTTCAGAGTGTTGATGAAACACAGGATTTTCATCGGCATTGAATACAACAGGCACCATGCGGACTTTTCTCCATGGGAGTAATGTCTCAAACTGTCTATGCTATGATTGATTCCTGGGAAACGAGTAGTAGTTTCCGAAGCACATCTGGAGGCATTCTGTAATCTGTGGACACTCAGAGTGTTGATGAAACACAGAAATTGCATCGGTATTGAGTACAACATGCCAATTGCGGACTTTTCTCCATGGGAGTAATATCTCAAACTGTCTACGTTTTGATCGTTCCCTGGGAGACCAGTAGTAATTTCCGAAGCACATCTGGAGGCTTCCTCTAGTCTGTGGATGTTCAGAGTGTTGATGAAACGCGGAAATTGCATCGGGGTTGAATACAACAGGCACCATGCAGACTTTTCTCCATGGGGGTAATGTTCAAACTGTCTACGATTTGATCGTTCCCTGGGAGACCAGTTGTAAATCCAAAAGCACATCTGGAGGCTTCCTGTAATCTGTGGACGTTCAGAGTGATGATAAAACACATACATTGCATCGGGATTGAATACTACTTTCACCATGTTGACTTTTCTCCATGGGAGTAATGTCTCCAACTGTCTACGCTTTGATCGATTCCTGTGAGACCAATAGAAGATTCCGAAGGACATCTGAAGACATACTGTAATGTGTAGAAGATCAGAGTGTTGATGAAACACAGAAATTGAATCGGCATTGAATACAACAGGCTGCATGCAGACTATTGTCAATGGGAGTAATGTCTCAAACCGTCTACGCTTTGATCGTTCCCTGGGAGACCAGTAGTAGTTTCCGAAGCACAGCTGGAGGCATTCTGTAATCTGTAGATGTTCAGAGTGTTGATGAAACACTGTCATTGTATCGGGATTGAATACAACAGGCACCATGTTGAATTTTCTCCATGGGAGTAATGTCTCAAACTGTCTACGTTTTGATCATTTGCTGGGAGACCAGTACTAGTTTCCGAAGCACATCTGGAGATATTATATAATCTGTGAACCTTCACAGTGTTGATGAAGCACAGAAATTGCATCGGGATTGAATACAACAGCTACCATGCGGACGTTTCTCCATGGGAGTAATGTCTCAAACAGTCTGCGCTTTGATCGATTCCTGTGAGACCAGTAGTAGTTTCCGAAGCACATCTGGAGGTTTCCTGTAATCTGTGGGCGTTCAGAGTGTAAATAAAACACAGAGATTGCTTCGGGATTGAGTACAACAGGCACCATGTTGACTTTTCTTCAGGGGAGTAATGTTTCAAACCGTCTACGCTTTGATCGATTCTTGGGAGACCAGTAGAAGTTTGCGAAGCACATCTAGAGGCATTCTGTAATGTGTGGACATTCAGAATATTGATGAAACACAGAAATTGAATCGGGATTGAACACAACATGCCAAATGCGGACTTTCCTCCATGGGAGTAATGTCTCAAGCTGTCTACGCTTTGATCGTTTCCTGGGAGACCAGTGGTAGTTTCCGAAGCACATCTGGAGGCTTATTGTAATCTGCGGACGTTCAGAGTGTTGATGAAACACAGAAAGTGCATCGGGATTGAATACAACAGTCACCATGCGGACTTCTTTCCATGGGAGTAATGTCTTAAACTGTCTACGCTTTGATCGATTCCTTGGAGACCAGTAGAAATTTCCGAAGCATATATGGTTGCATTCTGTAATCTGTGGACGTTCAGAGTGTTGATGAAACGCAGGAATTGCATCGGCATTGAATACAACAGAAACCATGCGGCCTTTTCTCCATGGGAGTAATATCTCAAACTGTCTACGCTTTGATCGTTCCCTGGGAGACCAGTAGTAGCTTCCGAAGCACATCTGGAGGCTTCCTGTAGTCTGTGGATGTTCAGCGTGTTCATGAAAAACAGAAATTGCGTCGGGATTGAATACAACAGGCACCATGCGCACTTTGCTTAATTGGAGTAATGTCTCAAATTGTCTAAGATTTTACTGTTCCCAGGGAGACCAGTAGTAGTTTACGAAGCATATCTGGAGACTTCCTGTAATCTGTGGACTTTCAGAGTGTTGATGAAACGAGGAAATTGCATCGGGGTTGAATACAACAGGCGCCATGCAGACTTTTCTCCATGGGAGTAATGTTCAAACTGTCTACGATTTGATCGTTCCCTGGGAGACCAGTTGCAAATCCAAAAGCACATCTGGAGGCTTCCTGTGATCTGTGGACGTTCAGAGTGATGATAAAACACATAAATTGCATCGGGATTGAATACAACCTTCACCATGTTGACTTTTATCCATGGGAGTAATGTCTCCAACTGTCTACCCTTTGATCGATTCCTGTGAGACCAGTTGAAGATTCCGAAGCACATCTGAAGGCATTCTGTAATGTGTAGACGATCAGAGTGTTGATGAAATACAGAAATAGAATCGGCATTGAATAGAACAGGCACCATGCAGACTTTTCTCAATGGGAGTAATGTCTCAAACCGTCTACGCTTTGACCGTTCTCTGGGAGACCAGTAGTAGTTTCCGAAGCACATCTAGAGGAATTTTGTAATATGTGGACGTTCAGATATTTGATGAAACACAGAAATTCCATCGGGATTGAATACAACAGGCACCATGCTGACTTTTCTAAATGGGTGTAATGTCTCAAACTGTCTGCGATTTGATCGTTCCCTGGGAGAACAGTAGTAGTTTCCGAAGCAGAGCTGGAGGCATTCTGTAATCTGTAGATGTTCAGAGTGTTGACGAAACACAGAAATTGCAACGGCATTGTATACAACAGGCACCATGCGGACTTTTCTCCATGGGAATTATGTCTCAAACAGTCTACGCTTTGATCGAATCCTGGGAAACCAGTAGAAGATTCCGAAACACATCTGGAGGCATTCTGTTATCTGTGGACTTTCAGAGTGTTGATGACACCGAGAAATTGAATCGGAATTGAGTACAACAGGCACCATGCGTCATTTGCTCACTGTGAGTGATGTCTCAAACTATCTACGCTTTGATTGTTCCCTGGGAGACCAGTAGTAGTTTCCGAAGCCCATCTGAAAGCATTGTGTAATCTGTGGACGGTCAGAGTGTTGATGAAACACAGATATTGCATCGGGATTGATTACAACAGGCACCATACGGCTTTTTCTCCATGGGAGTAAAGTCTCAAACTGTCTACGCTTTGATGGTTCCATGTGAGACCAGTTGTAGTTTCCGAAGCACATCTGGAGACTTCCTGTAATCTGTGGAATTGCAGAGTGTTGATGGAACACAGAAATTGCATCGGGATTGAATACAACATTTAGCAATTTGACTTTTCTCCATGGGAGTATAGTCTCAATTTGTCAACGCTTTTATCGTTTCCTGTGATACCAGTAGTAGTTTTCGAAGCACATCTGGAGGCTTCCTGTAATCTGTGTACCTTCAGAGTGTTGATGAAACACAGGAATTGCATCGGGATTGAATACAAGAGGCACCGTGCAGACTATTCTCCATGGGAGTTATGTCTCAAACTGTCTACGCTTTTATCGATTACTGGGAGACCTGTAGCAGTTTCCGAAGCACATCTGGAGGCATTCTGTAATCTGTGGACCTTCAGAGTGTTGATGAAACACAGAAATTGCATCGAGACTGAATACAACATGCACCATGCGTACTTTGTTCAATGGGAGTAATGTCTCAACAGTCTACGCTTTGATCGATTCCTGGGAGACCAATAGTAGTTTCCGAAGCACAATTGAAAGCATTGTGTTATCTGTGGACGTTCAGAGTGTTGATGAAGCACAGGAATTGAATCGGGATTGAACACAACAGGCCAAATGCCGATTTTTCCCCATGGGAGTAATGTCTCAAACTGTCTACGCTTTGATGATTCCCTGGGAGACCAGTAGTAGTTTCCGAAGCAGATCTTATTGCTTCCTGTAATCTCTGGACGTTCATAGTGCTGATCGAACATAGGAATTGCATCGGAATTGAATGCAACAGGCACCAAGCATACTTTCCTCATTGGGATTAATGTCTCAAACTGTTTACGCTATGTGGATTCCTGGGATACCAGTAGTAGATTCCGAAGCTCATCTGGAGGCATTCTGTAATCTGTGGAGGTTCAAAGTGTTGATGAGACACAGATATTTCACCGGTATTAAATACAACAGTCACCATGCTAACTTCTCTTCATGGGAGTAATGTCTCAAACTGTCTACGCTTTGATCGTTCCCTGGGAGACCAGTAGTAGTTTCCGAAGCACATCTGGATGCTTCCTGTAATCTGTGGAATTTCAGAGTGTTGATGAAACACAGAAATTGCAACGGCATTGTATACAACAGGCACCATGCGGACTTTTCTCCATGGCAATAATGTCTCAAACAGTCTACCCATTGATCGTTCCCTGGGAGACCAGTAGTAGTTTCCGAAGCACATATGGAAGCTTCTTGTAATCTGTGGACGTTCAAAGTGTTGATGAAAGACAGACATTGCATCGAGAGTGAATACAACAGGCACCATGCAGACTTTACTCAATGGGAGTAATGTCTCAAACTGTCTACGATTTGATCGTTCGCTGGGAGACCAGTAGTAGTTTCCGAAGCACATCTGGATGCTTCCTGTAATCTGTGGACGTTCAGAGTGTTGATGAAACACAGAAATTGCATCGAGAGTGAATACAACAGGCACCATGCTGACTTTACTCAATGGGAGTAATGTCTCAAACTGTCTAGGATTTGATCGATTCCTGGGAGTCCAGTAGTAGTTCCAGAAGCACATCTGGAGGCATTCTGTAATCTGTGGACCTTCAGAGTGTGATGAAACACAGAAATTGCATCGGGATTGAGTACAACAGTCACCATTCCGACTATTCTCCATGGGAGTAATTTCTCAAACTGTCTACGCTTTTATCGTTTCGTGGGATACCAGTAGTAGTTTAAGAAGCACATCTGGAGTCTTTCCGTAATCTGTGGACGTACAGAGTGTTGATGAAACACAGAAATTGCATCGGGATTGAATACAACAGGCAAATGCGGATATTTCTTCATGGGAGTAATGTCTCAAACTGTTAACGATTTGATCGATTATTGGGAGACCAGTAGTAGTTTCCGAAGCACATCTGGAAGCTTCTTGTAATCTGTGGACGTTCAAAGTGTTGATGAAACACAGAATTTGCATCGAGAGTGAATACAACAGGCACCATGCGGACTTTACTCAATGGGAGTAATGTCTCAAACTGTCTACGCTTTGATCGTTCCCTGGGAAACCAGTAGTAGTTTCCGAAGCACATCTTATGGCTTCCTGTAATCACTGGATGTTCATAGTGATGGTCGAACATAGAAATTGCATCGGCATTGAATACAACAGGCACCAAGCATACTTTCCTCATTGGGAGTAATGTCTCAAACTGTTTACGCTTTGTGGATTCCTGGCATACCAGTAGTAGTTTCCGAAGCTCATCTGGAGGCATTCTGTAATCTGTGGAAGTTCAAAGTGTTGATGAAACACAGATATTTCACCGGTATTGAATACAACAGTCACCATGCAAACTTTTCTCCATGGGTGTAATGTCTCAATCTGTCTACGCTTTGATCGTTTCGTGGTATACCAGTAGTAGTTTAAGAATCACATCTGGAGTCTTTCCGTAATCTGTGGACGTACAGAGTGTTGAGGAAACACAGAAATTGCATCGGGATTGGATACAACAGGCCAAATGCGGATTTTTCTCCATGGGAGTAATGTCTCAAACTGTCTACGCTTTGATCGTTCTCTGGGAGACCAGTAGTAGTTTCCGAAGCACATCTTATGGCTTCCTGTAAACTGTGGACGTTCAGAGTGTTGATGAAACAGAGAAATTGCATCGAGAGTGAATACAACAGGCACCATGCTGACTTTACTCAATGGGAGTAATGTCTCAAACTGTCTAGGATTTGATCAATTCCTGGGAGTCCAGTAGTAGTTTCCGAAGCACATCTGGAGGCATTCTGTAATCTGTGGACGTTCACAGTGTTGATGAAACACAGAAATTGCATCGAGATTGAATACAACAGGCACCATGAGGACTTTGCTCAATGGGAGTAATGTCCCAACCGTCTACGCTTTGATCGGTTCCTGGGAGACCAATAGTAGTTTGTGAAGCACAACTGAAAGCATTGTGTAATCTGTGGACGTTCAGAGTGTTGATGAAACAAAGAAATTCCATCGGGATTGAATACAACAGGCACCATGAGGACTATTCTCCATGGGTGTAATAATTTCAAACTGTCTACGCTTTGATCGATCACTGGCTGACCAGTAGTAGTTTAAGAAGCACATCTGGAGTCTTTCCGTAATCTGTGGACGTTCATAGTGCTGCTCGAACATAGAAATTGCATCGGCATGGAATACAACAGGCACCAAGCATACTTTCCTCATTGGGAGTAATGTTTTAAACTGTTTACGCTTTGTGGATTCCTGGGATACCAATAGTAGTTTCCGAAGCTCATCTGGAGCAATTCTGTAAACTGTGGAAGTTCAAAGTGTTGATGAAACACAGATATTTCACCGGTATTGAATACAACAGTCACCATGCAAAATTTCTTCATGGGAGTAATGTCTCAAACGGTCTACGCTTTGATCGTTCCCTGGGAAGCACATCTGGATGCTACCTGTAATCTGTGGACGTAAAGAGTGTTGATGAAACACAGAAATTGCATCGGGATTGAATACATCAGGCAAATGCGGATATTTCTTCATGGAAGTAATGTCTCAAACTGTTTACGATTTGATCGATAATTGGGAGACCAGTAGTAGTTTCCGAAGCACATCTGGAAGCTTCTTGCAATCTGTGGACGTTCAAGGTGTTGATGAAACACAGAAATTGCATCGAGAGTGAATATAACAAGAACCATTCGGACTTTACTCAGTGGGAGTAATGTCTCAAACTATCTAGGATTTGATCGATTCCTGGGAGTCCAGTAGTAGTTTCCGAAGCACATCTGGAGGCATTCTGTAATCTGTGGACCTTCAGAGTGTGATGAGACACAGAAATTGCATCGGGATTGAGTACAACAGCCACCCTTCCGACTATTCTCCATGGGAGTAATTTCTCAAACTGTCTACGTTTTTATCGTTTCGTATGATACCAGTAGTAGTTTAAGAAGCACATCTGGAGTCTTTCCGTAATCTGTGGACGTACAGAGTGTTGGTGAAACACGGAAATTGCATCGGGATTGAATTCAACAGGCAAATGCGGATATTTCTTCATGGGAGTAATGTCTCAAACTGTTTACGATTTGATCGATTATTGGGAGACCAGTAGTAGTTTCGGAAGCACATCTGGAAGCTTCTTGTGATCTGTGGACGTTCAAAGTGTTGATGAAACACAGAAATTGCATCGAGATTGAATACAACAGGCACCATGAGGACTTTGCTCAATGGGAGTAATGTCTCAACCGTCTACGCTTTGATCCGTTCCTGGGAGACCAATAGTAGTTTGTGAAGCACAACTGATAGCATTGTGTTACCTGTGGACGTTCAGAGTGTTGATGAAACACAGAAATTCCATCGGGATTGAATACAACAGGAACCATGAGGACTATTCTCCATGGGTGTAATAATTTCAAACTGTCTACGCTTTGATGGTTCCCTGGCAGACCAGTAGTAGCTTAAGAAGCACATCTGGAGTCTTTCCGTAATCTGTGGACGTTCAGAGTGTTGATGAAACACAGAAATTGCATCGGGATTGAATACAACAGGCCAAATGCGGATTTTTCTCCATACGAGTAATGTCTCAAACTGTCTACGCTTTGATCGTTCCCTGGGAAACCAGTAGTAGTTTCCGAAGCACATCTTATGGCTTCCTCTAATCACTGGACGTTCATAGTGCTGCTCGAACATAGAAATTGCATCGGCGTTGAATACAACAGGCACCAAGCATACTTTCCTCATTGTGAGTAATGTCTCAAACTGTTTACGCTTTGTGGATTCCTGGGATACCAGTAGTAGTTTCCGAAGCTCATCTGGAGGAATTCTGTAATCTGTGGAAGTTCAAAGTGTTGATGAAACACAGATATTTCACCGGTATTGAATACAACAGTCACCATGCAAAATTTCTTCATGGGAGTAATGTCTCAAACTATCTACGTTTTGATCGTTCCCTGGGAAGCACATCTGGATGCTTCCTGTAATCTGTGGACGTTCAGAGTGTTGATGAAACACAGAAATTTCAACTGCATTGTATACAACAGGCACCATGCGGACTTTTCTCCATGGGAATAATGTCTCAAACAGTCTACCCTTTGATCGTTCCAAGGGAGACAAGTAGTAGTTTCCGAAGCACATCTGGAGGCATTCTGTAATCTGTGGACGTTCAGAGAGTCGATGAAACACAGAAATGCCATCGTGATTTAATACATCAGGCACCATGAGGATTTTTCTCCATGGGTGTAATGTCTCAATCTGTCTACGCTTTGATCGTTTCGTGGGATACCAGTAGTAGTTTAAGAATCACATCCGGAGTCTCTCCGTAATCTGTGGACGTACAGAGTGTTGATGAAACACAGAAATTGCATCGGGATTGAATACATCAGGCAAATGCGGATTTTTCTCCGTGGGAGTACTGTCTCAAACTGTCTACGCCATGATCGTTCCCTGGGAGACCAGTAGTAGTTTCCGAAGCACATCTTATGGCTTCCTGTAATCTCTGGACGTTCATAGTGCTGATCGAGCATAGAAATTGCATCGGCATTGAATACAACAGGTGCCAAAATACTTTCCTCATTGGGAGTAATGTCTCAAACTGTTTACGTTTTGTGGATTCCTGGGATACCGGTAGTAGTTTCCGAAGCTCATCTGGAGGCATTCTGTAATCTGTGGAAGTTCAAAGTGTTGATGAAACACAGATATTTTACCGGTATTGAATACAACAGTCACCATGCAAACTTTTCTTCATGGGAGTAATGTCTCAAACTGTGTACGCTTTGATCGTTCCCTGGGAGACCAGTAGTAGATTACGAAGCACATCTGGATGCTTCCTGTAAACTGTGGACGTTCAGAGTGTTGATGAAACACAGAAATTGCAACGGCATTGTATACAACAGGCACCATGCGGACTTTTCTCCATGGGAATAATGTCTCAAACAGTCTACCCTTTGATCGTTCCCTGGGATACCAGTAGTAGTTTCCGAAGCACATCTGGAGACTTCCTGTAACCTGTGGAATTGTAGAGTGTTGATGGAACACAGATATTGCATCGGGATTGAATACAACATTCAGCAATTTGACTTTTCTCCATGGGAATATAGTGTCAATTTGTCAACGCATTTATCGTTCCCTGTGATACCAGTAGCAGTTTCCGAAGCACATCTGGAGGCTTCCTGTTATCTGTGGACGTTCAGATGAAACACAGGAATTGCATCGGGATTGAATACAAGAGGCACCGTGCAGACTTTTCTCCGTGAGAGTAATGTTTCAAACTTTCTACGCTTTGATTGTTCCCTGTGAGACCAGTAGTAGTTTCCGAAACACATCTGGGGGCTTCCTGTAATCTGTGGACGTTCAGTGTTGATGAAACACAGAAATTGCATCGGCATTGAATACAACAGATACCAATGGGACTTTTCTCCATGGGAGTAATGTCTCAAACTGTGTACGCTTTGATCGTTCTCTGGGAGACCAGTAGTAGTTTCCGAAGCACATCTGGATGCTTCCTGTAATCTGTGGACGTTCAGAGTTTTTATGAAACAGAGAAATTGCATCGAGAGTGAATACAACAGGCACCATGCTGACTTTACTCAATGGGAGTAATGTCTCCAACTGTCTACGCTTTGATCGATTCCTGTGAGATCAATAGAAGATTCCGAAGGACATCTGAAGACATACTGTAATGTGTAGAAGATCAGAGTGTTGATGAAACACAGAAATTGAATCGGCATTGAATACAACAGGCTGCATGCAGACTATTGTCAATGGGAGTAATGTCTCAAACCGTCTACGCTTTGATCGTTCCCTGGGAGACCAGTAGTAGTTTCCGAAGCACAGCTGGAGGCATTCTGTAATCTGTAGACGTTCAGAGTGTTGATGAAACACTGACATTGTATCGGGATTGAATACAACAGGCACCATGTTGAATTTTCTCCATGGGAGTAATGTCTCAAACTGTCTACGTTTTGATCATTTGCTGGGAGACCAGTACTAGTTTCCGAAGCACATCTGGAGATATTCTATAATCTGTGAACCTTCACAGTGTTGATGAAGCACAGAAATTGCATCGGGATTGAATACAACAGCTACCATGCGGACGTTTCTCCATGGGAGTAATGTCTCAAACAGTCTACGCTTTGATCGATTCCTGTGAGACCAGTAGTAGTTTCCGAAGCACATCTGGAGGCTTCCTGTAATCTGTGGGCGTTCAGAGTGTTGATAAAACACAGAGATTGCTTCGGGATTGAGTACAACAGGCACCATGTTGACTTTTCAGCAGGGGAGTAATGTCTCAAACTGTCTACGCTTTGATCGATTCTTGGGAGACCAGTAGAAGATTGCGAAGCACATCTAGAGGCATTCTGTAATGTGTGGACATTCAGAATATTGATGAAACACAGAAATTGAATCGGGATTGAACACAACATGCCAAATGCGGACTTTCCTCCATGGGAGTAATGTCTCAAGCTGTCTACGCTTTGATCGTTTCCTGGGAGACCAGTGGTAGTTTCCGAAGCACATCTGGAGGCTTCCTGTAATCTGTGGACGTTCAGAGTGTTGATGAAACGCAGGAATTGCATCGGCATTGAATACAACAGAAACCATGCGGCCTTTTCTCCATGGGAGTAATATCTCAAACTGTCTACGCTTTGATCGTTCCCTGGGAGACCGGTAGTAGCTTCCGAAGCACATCTGGAGGCCTCCTGTAGTCTGTGGATGTTCAGCGTGTTCATGAAAAACAGAAATTGCGTCGGGATTGAATACAACAGGCACCATGCGCACTTTGCTTAATTGGAGTAATGTCTCAAATTGTCTAAGATTTTATTGTTCCCTGGGAGACCAGTAGTAGTTTACGAAGCATATCTGGAGACTTCCTGTAATCTGTGGACTTTCAGAGTGTTGATGATACGAGGAAATTGCATCGGGGTTGAATACAACAGGCGCCATGCAGACTTTTCTCCATGGGAGTAATGTTCAAACTGTCTACGATTTGATCGTTCCCTGGGAGACCAGTTGCAAATCCAAAAGCACATCTGGAGGCTTCCTGTGATCTGTGGACGTTCAGAGTGATGATAAAACACATAAATTGCATCGGGATTGAATACAACCTTCACCATGTTGACTTTTCTCCATGGGAGTAATGTCTCCAACTGTCTACCCTTTGATCGATTCCTGTGAGACCAGTAGAAGATTCCGAAGCACATCTGAAGGCATTCTGTAATGTGTAGACGATCAGAGTGTTGATGAAATACAGAAATAGAATCGGCATTGAATAGAACACGCACCATGCAGACTTTTCTCAATGGGAATAATGTCTCAAACCGTCTACGCTTTGACCGTTCCCTGGGAGACCAGTAGTAGTTTCCGAAGCACATCTAGAGGAATTTTGTAATATGTGGACGTTCAGATATTTGATGAAACACAGAAATTCCATCGGGATTGAATACAACAGGCACCATGCTGACTTTTCTAAATGGGTGTAATGTCTCAAACTGTCTGCGATTTGATCGTTCCCTGGTAGAACAGTAGTAGTTTCCGAAGCAGAGCTGGAGGCATTCTGTAATCTGTAGATGTTCAGAGTGTTGATGAAACACAGAAATTGCAACGGCATTGTATACAACAGGCACCATGCGGACTTTTCTCCATGGGAATTATGTCTCAATCAGTCTACGCTTTGATCGAATCCTGGGAAACCAGTAGAAGATTCCGAAACACATCTGGAAGCATTCTGTTATCTGTGGACTTTCAGAGTGTTGATGACACCGAGAAATTGAATCGGAATTGAGTACAACAGGCACCATGCGTCATTTGCTCACTGTGAGTGATGTCTCAAACTATCTACGCTTTGATTGTTCCCTGGGAGACCAGTAGTAGTTTCCGAAGCCCATCTAAAAGCATTGTGTAATCTGTGGACGGTCAGAGTGTTGATGAAACACAGATATTGCATCGGGATTGATTACAACAGGCAACATACGGCTTTTTCTCCATGGGAGTAATGTCTCAAACTGTCTACGCTTTGATCGTTCCATGTGAGACCAGTTGTAGTTTCCGAAGCACATCTGGAGACTTCCTGTAATCTGTGGAATTGCAGAGTGTTGATGGAACACAGAAATTGCATCGGGATTGAATACAACATTTAGCAATTTGACTTTTCTCCATGGGAGTATAGTCTCAATTTGTCAACGCTTTTATCGTTTCCCGTGATACCAGTAGTAGTTTTCGAAGCACATCTGGAGGCTTCCTGTAATCTGTGTACGTTCAGAGTGTTGATGAAACACAGGAATTGCATCGGGACTGAATACAAGAGGCACCGTGCAGACTATTCTCCATGGGAGTTATGTCTCAAACTGTCTACGCTTTTATCGATTACTGGGAGACCTGTAGCAGTTTCCGAAGCACCTCTGGAGGCATTCTGTAATCTGTGGACCTTCAGAGTGTTGATGAAACACAGAAATTGCATCGAGATTGAATACAACACTCACCATGCGGACTTTGTTCAATGGGAGTAATGTCTCAACAGTCTACGCTTTGATCGATTCCTGGGAGACCAATAGTAGTTTCCGAAGCACAATTGAAAACATTGTGTTATCTGTGGACGTTCAGAGTGTTGATGAAGCACAGGAATTGAATCGGGATTGAACACAACAGGCCAAATGCCGATTTTTCCCCATGGGAGTAATGTCTCAAACTGTCTACGCTTTGATGGTTCCCTGGGGGTCCAGTAGTAGTTTCCGAAGCACATCTTATTGCTTCCTGTAATCTCTGGACGTTCATAGTGCTGATCGAACATAGGAATTGCATCGGAATTGAATACAACAGGCACCAAGCATACTTTCCTCATTGGGAGTAATGTCTCAAACTGTTTACGCTATGTGGATTCCTGGGATACCAGTAGTAGATTCCGAAGCTCATCTGGAGGCATTCTGTAATCTGTGGAGGTTCAAAGTGTTGATGAAACACAGATATTTCACCGGTATTGAATACAACAGTCACCATGCTAACTTTTCTTCATGGGAGTAATGTCTCAAACTGTCTACGCTTTGATCGTTCCCTTGGAGACCAGTAGTAGTTTCCGAAGCACATCTGGATGCTTCCTGTAATCTGTGGAATTTCAGAGTGTTGATGAAACACAGAAATTGCAACGGCATTGTATACAACAGGCACCATGCGGACTTTTCTCCATGGCAATAATGTCTCAAACAGTCTACCCATTGATCGATCCCTGGGAGACCAGTAGTAGTTTCCGAAGCACATATGGAAGCTTCTTGTAATCTGTGGACGTTCAAAGTGTTGATGAAAGACAGACATTGCATCGAGAGTGAATACAACAGGCACCATGCGGACTTTACTCAATGGGAGTAATGTCTCAAACTGTCTACGATTTGATCGTTCCCTGGGAGACCAGTAGTAGTTTCCGAAGCACATCTGGATGCTTCCTGTAATCTGTGGACGTTCAAAGTGTTGATGGAAGACAGACATTGCATCGAGAGTGAATACAACAGGCACCAAGCTGACTTTACTCAATGGGAGTAATGTCTCAAACTGTCTAGGATTTGATCGATTCCTGGGAGCCAGTAGTAGTTCCCGAAGCACATCTGAAGGCATTCTGTAATCTGTGGACCTTCAGAGTGTGATGAAACACAGTAAATGCATCGGGATTGAGTACAACAGTCACCATTCCGACTATTCTCCATGGGAGTAATTTCTCAAACTGTCTACGCTTTTATCGTTTCGTGGGATACCAGTAGTAGTTTAAGAAGCACATCTGGAGTCTTTCCGTAATCTGTGGACGTACAGAGTGTTGATGAAACACAGAAATTGCATCGGGATTGAATACAACAGGCAAATGCGGATATTTCTTCATGGGAGTAATGTCTCAAACTGTTAACGATTTGATCGATTATTGGGAGACCAGTAGTAGTTTCCGAAACACATCTGGAAGCTTCTTGTAATCTGTGGACGTTCAAAGTGTTGATGAAACACAGAATTTGCATCGAGAGTGAATACAACAGGCACCATGCTGACTTTACTCAATGGGAGTAATGTCTCAACCGTCTACGCTTTGATCCGTTCCTGGGAGACCAATAGTAGTTTGTGAAGCACAACTGATAGCATTGTGTTATCTGTGGACGTTCAGAGTGTTGATGAAACACAGAAATTCCATCGGGATTGAATACAACAGGAACCATGAGGACTATTCTCCATGGGTGTAATAATTTCAAACTGTCTACGCTTTGATGGTTCCCTGGCAGACCAGTAGTAGCTTAAGAAGCACATCTGGAGTCTTTCCGTAATCTGTGGACGTTCAGAGTGTTGATGAAACACAGAAATTGCATCGGGATTGAATACAACAGGCCAAATGCGGATTTTTCTCCATACGAGTAATGTCTCAAACTGTCTACGCTTTGATCGTTCCCTGGGAAACCAGTAGTAGTTTCCGAAGCACATCTTATGGCTTCCTGTAATCACTGGACGTTCATAGTGCTGCTCGAACATAGAAATTGCATCGGCGTTGAATACAACAGGCACCAAGCATACTTTCCTCATTGTGAGTAATGTCTCAAACTGTTTACGTTTTGTGGATTCCTGGGATACCGGTAGTAGTTTCCGAAGCTCATCTGGAGGCATTCTGTAATCTGTGGAAGTTCAAAGTGTTGATGAAACACAGATATTTCACCGGTATTGAATACAACAGTCACCATGCAAAATTTCTTCATGGGAGTAATGTCTCAAACTATCTACGTTTTGATCGTTCCCTGGGAAGCACATCTGGATGCTTCCTGTAATCTGTGGACGTTCAGAGTGTTGATGAAACACAGAAATTTCAACTGCATTGTATACAACAGGCACCATGCGGACTTTTCTCCATGGGAATAATATCTCAAACAGTCTACCCTTTGATCGTTCCAAGGGAGACCAGTAGTAGTTTCCGAAGCACATCTGGTAGCATTCTGTAATCTGTGGACGTTCAGAGAGTCGATGAAACACAGAAATGCCATCGTGATTTAATACATCAGGCAATATGAGGACTTTTCTCCATGGGTGTAATGTCTCAATCTGTCTACGCTTTGATCGTGTCGTGGGATACCAGTAGTAGTTTAAGAATCACATCCGGAGTCTCTCCGTAATCTGTGGACGTACAGAGTGTTGATGAAACACAGAAATTGCATCGGGATAGAATACATCAGGCAAAGGCGGATTTTTCTCCGTGGGAGTACTGTCTCAAACTGTCTACGCCATGATCGTTCCCTGGGAGACCAGTAGTAGTTTCCGAAGCACATCTTATGGCTTCCTGTAATCTCTGGACGTTCATAGTGCTGATCGAACATAGAAATTGCATCGGCATTGAAGACAACAGGCAACAAGATACTTTCCTCATTGGGAGTAATGTCTCAAACTGTTTACGTTTTGTGGATTCCTGGGATACCGGTAGTAGTTTCCGAAGCTCATCTGGAGGCATTCTGTAACCTGTGGAATTGAAGAGTGTTGATGGAACACAGATATTGCATCGGGATTGTATACAACAGGCACCATGCGGACTTTTGTCCATGGGAATAATGTCTCAAACAGTCTACCCTTTGATCGTTCCCTGGGAAACCAGTAGTAGTTTCCGAAGCACATCTGGAGACTTCCTGTAACCTGTGGAATTGAAGAGTGTTGATGGAACACAGATATTGCATCGGGATTGAATACAACATTCAGCAATTTGACTTTTCTCCATGGGAATATAGTCTCAATTTGTCAACGCATTTATCGTTCCCTGTGATACCAGTAGTAGTTTCCGAAGCACATCTGGTGGCTTCCTGTTATCTGTGGACGTTCAGATGAAACACAGGAATTGCATCGGGATAGAATACAAGAGGCACCGTGCAGACTTTTCTCCGTGAGAGTAATGTTTCAAACTTTCTACGCTTTGATTGTTCCCTGTGAGACCAGTAGTAGTTTCCGAAACACATCTGGGGGCTTCCTGTAATCTGTGGACGTTCAGTGTTGATGAAACACAGAAATTGCATCGGCATTGAATACAACAGATACCAATCGGCCTTTTCTCCATGGGAGTAATGTCTCAAACTGTGTACGCTTTGATCGTTCCCTGGGAGACCAGTAGTAGTTTCCGAAGCACATCTGGATGCTTCCTGTAATCTGTGGACGTTCAGAGTGTTGATGAAACAGAGAAATTGCATCGAGAGTGAATACAACAGGCACCATGCTGACTTTACTCAATGGGAGTAATGTCTCAAACTGTCTAGGATTTGATCGATTCCTGGGAGTCCAGTAGTAGTTTCCGAAGCACATCTGGAGGCATTCTGTAATCTGTGGACCTTCAGAGTGTGATGAAACACAGAAATTGCATCGGGATTGAGTACAACAGCCACCATTCCGACTATTCTCCATGGGAGTAATTTCTCAAACTGTCTACGCTTTTATCGTTTCGTGGGATACCAGTAGTAGTTTAAGAAGCACATCTGGAGTCTTTCCGTAATCTGTGGACGTACAGAGTGTTGATGAAACACAGAAATTGCATCGGGATTGAAGACAACAGGCAAATGCGGATATTTCTTCGTGGGAGTAATGTCTCAAACTGTTAACGATTTGATCGATTATTGGGAGACCAGTAGTAGTTTCCGAAGCACATCTGTAATCTTCTTGTAATCTGTGGACGTTCAAAGTGTTGATGAAACACAGAAATTGCATCGAGAGTGAATTCAACAGGCACCATGCGGACTTTACTCAATGGGAGTAATGTCTCAAACTGTCTAGGATTTGATCTATTCCAGGGAGACCAACAGTATTGTCTGAAGCACATCTGCAGGCATTCTGTAATCTGTGGACGTTCAGAGTGTTGATGAAACACAGAAATTGCATCGAGATTGAATACAACAGGCACCATGAGGACTTTGCTCAATGGGAGTAATGTCCCAACCGTCTACGCTTTGATCGGTTCCTGGGAGACCAATAGTAGTATGTGAAGCACAACTGATAGCATTGTGTTATCTGTGGACGTTCAGAGTGTTGATGAAACACAGAAATTCCATCGGGATTGAATACAACAGGAACCATGAGGACTATTCTCCATGGGTGTAATAATTTCAAACTGTCTACGCTTTGATGGTTCCCTGGCAGACCAGTAGTAGCTTAAGAAGCACATCTGGAATCTTTCCGTAATCTGTGGACGTTCAGAGTGTTGATGAAACACAGAAATTGCATCGGGATTGAATACAACAGGCCAAATGCGGATTTTTCTCCATACGAGTAATGTCTCAAACTGTCTACGCTTTGATCGTTCCCTGGGAAACCAGTAGTAGTTTCCGAAGCACATCTTATGGCTTCCTGTAATCACTGGACTTTCATAGTGCTGCTCGAACATAGAAATTGCATCGGCATTGAATACAACAGGCACCAAGCATACTTTCCTCATTGTCAGTAATGTCTCAAACTGTTTACGCTTTGTGGATTCCTGGGATACCAGTAGTAGTTTCCGAAGCTCATCTGGAGGCATTCTGTAATCTGTGGAAGTTCAAAGTGTTGATGAAACACAGATATTTCACCGGTATTGAATACAACAGTCACCATGCAAAATTTCTTCAAGGGAGTAATGTCTCAAACTATCTACGTTTTGATCGTTCCCTGGGAAGCACATCTGGATGCTTCCTGTAATCTGTGGACGTTCAGAGTGTTGATGAAACACAGAAATTTCAACTGCATTGTATACAACAGGCACCATGCGGACTTTTCTCCATGGGAATAATGTCTCAAACAGTCTACCCTTTGATCGTTCCAAGGGAGACCAGTAGTAGTTTCCGAAGCACATCTGGTAGCATTCTGTAATCTGTGGACGTTCAGAGAGTCGATGAAACACAGAAATGCCATCGTGATTTAATACATCAGGCACCATGAGGACTTTTCTCCATGGGTGTAATGTCTCAATCTGTCTACGCTTTGATCGTGTCGTGGGATACCAGTAGTAGTTTAAGAATCACATCCGGAGTCTCTCCGTAATCTGTGGACGTACAGAGTGTTGATGAAACACAGAAATTGCATCGGGATTGAATACATCAGGCAAATGAAGATTTTTCTCCGTGGGAGTACTGTCTCAAACTGTCTACGCCATGATCGTTCCCTGGGAGACCAGTAGTAGTTTCCGAAGCACATCTTATGGCTTCCTGTAATCTCTGGACGTTCATAGTGCTGATCGAACATAGAAATTGCATCGGCATTGAATACAACAGGCACCAAGATACTTTCCTCATTGGGAGTAATGTCTCAAACTGTTTACGTTTTGTGGATTCCTGGGATACCGGTAGTAGTTTCCGAAGCTCATCTGGAGGCATTCTGTAGTCTGTGGAAGTTCAAAGTGTTGATGAAACACAGATATTTCACCGGTAATGAATACAACAGTCACCATGCAAACTTTTCTTCATGGGAGTAATGTCTCAAACTGTGTACGCTTTGATCGTTCCCTGGGAGACCAGTAGTAGTTTACGAAGCACATCTCGATGCTTCCTGTAAACTGTGGACGTTCAGAGTGTTGATGAAACACAGAAATTGCAACGGCATTGTATACAACAGGCACCATGCGGACTTTTCTCCATGGGAATAATGTCTCAAACAGTCTACTCTTTGATCGTTCCCTGGGATACCAGTAGTAGTTTCCGAAGCACATCTGGAGACTTCCTGTAACCTGTGGAATTGTAGAGTGTTGATGGAACACAGATATTGCATCGGGATTGAATACAACATTCAGCAATTTGACTTTTCTCCATGGGAATATAGTCTCAATTTGTCAACGCATTTATCGTTCCCCGTGATACCAGTAGTAGTTTCCGAAGCACATCTGGAGGCTTCCTGTAATCTGTGGACGTTCAGTGTTGATGAAACACAGAAATTGCATCGGCATTGAATACAACAGATACCAATCGGACTTTTCTCCATGGGAGTAATGTCTCAAACTGTGTACGCCTTGATTGATTCCTGGGAGACCAGTAGTAGTTTCCGAAGCACATATGGAGGCTTCCTGTAATCTGTGGACCTTCAGAAAGTTGAGGAAACACAGAAATAGCAACGGGGTTGAATACAAGCACTATGCGGACATTTTTAAATGGGAGTAATGTCTCAAACTGTCTACGTTTGATCGTTCAGTGGGAGACCAGATGTAGTTTCCGAAGCACATCTGGAGGCTACCTGTAATCTGTGGACGTTCAGAGTGTTGATGAAACTCAGAAATTGCATCGGGATTGACACAACAGGCACCAATTGTACTTTTCTCCATGGGAGTAATGTCTCAAATTATCAACGATTTGATCGTTCCCTGGGAGACCAGTAGTAGTTTCCGAAGCACATCTGGAGGCTTCCTGTTATCGATGGACGTTCAGAGTGTTGTAGAAACACAGGAATTGCATCGGGATTGAATAGAAGAGGCCAAATCGGATTTTTCTCCATGTGAGTAATGTCCCAATCTGTCTACGATTTGATCGATTCCTGGGATACCAGTAGAAGTTTCCGAAGCACATCTGGAGGCTTCCTGTAATCTGTGGACGTTCAGAGTGTTGATGAAACTCAGAAACTGCATCGGGATTAAATACAACAGACACCATGCAGACTTTTCGCCATGGGAGTTATGTCTCAAACTGTCTACGCTTTTATCGATTACTGGGAGACCTGTAGTAGTTTCCGAAGCACATCTGGAGACTTCCTGTAATCTGTGGAATTGCAGAGTGTTGACAAAACGCAGAATTTGCAACGGGATTGAATACAACAGGCACCATGCGGACTTTTCAACATTGGTGTAATGTCTCAAACTGTCTACGATTTAATCTATTCCGGGGAGACCAGTTGTAGTTTCCGAAGCCCATCTGGAGGCATTCTGTAATCTGTGGACCTTCAGAGTGTTGATGAAACACAGGAATTGCATCGAGAGTGAATTCAACAGGCACCATGCGGACTTTACTCATTGGGAGTAATGTCTCAAACTGTCTAGGATTTGATCTATTCCAGGGAGACCAACAGTATTGTCTGAAGCACATCTGCAGGCATTCTGTAATCTGTGGACGTTCAGAGTGTTGATGAAACACAGAAATTGCATCGAGATTGAATACAACAGGCACCATGAGGACTTTGCTCAATGGGAGTAATGTCCCAACCGTCTACGCTTTGATCGGTTCCTGGGAGACCAATAGTAGTATGTGAAGCACAACTGAAAGCATTGTGTAATCTGTGGACGTTCAGAGTGTTGATGAAACAAAGAAATTCCATCGGGATTGAATACAACAGGCACCATGAGGACTATTGTCCATGGGTGTAATAACTTCAAACTGTCTACGCTTTGATCGATCACTGGCTGACCAGTAGTAGTTTAAGAAGCACATCTGGAGTCTTTCCGTAATCTGTGGACGTTCAGAGTGTTGATGAAACACAGAAATTGCATCGCGATACAATACAACAGTCCAAATGCGGATTTTTCTCCATGGGAATAATGTCTCAAACTGTCTACGCTTTGATCGTTCCCTGGGAAACCAGTAGTACTTTCCGAAGCACATCTTATGGCTTCCTGTAATCACTGGACGTTCATAGTGCTGCTCGAACATAGAAATTGCATCGGCATTGAATACAACAGGCACCAAGCATACTTTCCTCATTGGGAGTAATGTTTTAAACTGTTTACGCTTTGTGGATTCCTGGGATACCAGTAGTAGTTTCCGAAGCTCATCTGGAGGAATTCTGTAATCTGTGGAAGTTCAAAGTGTTGATGAAACACAGATATTTCACCGGTATTGAATACAACAGTCACCATGCAAAATTTCTTCATGGGAGTAATGTCTCAAACGGTCTACGCTGTGATCGTTCCCTGGGAAGCACATCTGGATGCTACCTGTAATCTGTGGACGTACAGAGTGTTGATGAAACACAGAAATTGCATCGGGATTGAATACATCAGGCAAATGCGGATATTTCTTCATGGAAGTAATGTCTCAAACTGTTTACGATTTGATCGATAATTGGGAGACGAGTAGTAGTTTCCGATGCACATCTGGAAGCTTCTTGCAATCTGTGGACGTTCAAGGTGTTGATGAAACACAGAAATTGCATCGAGAGTGAATATAACAAGAACCATTCCGACTTTACTCAATGGGAGTAATGTCTCAAACTGTCTAGGATTTGATCGATTCCTGGGAGTCCAGTAGTAGTTTCCGAAGCACATCTGGAGGCATTCTGTAATCTGTGGACCTTCAGAGTGTGATGAAACACAGAAATTGCATCGGGATTGAGTACAACAGTCACCATTCCGACTATTCTCCATGGGAGTAATTTCTCAAACTGTCTACGCTTTTATCGTTTCGTGGGATACCAGTAGTAGTTTAAGAAGCACATCTGGAGTCTTTCCGTAATCTGTGGACGTACAGAGTGTTGATGAAACACAGAAATTGCATCGGGATTGAAGACAACAGGCAAATGCGGATATTTCTTCGTGGGAGTAATGTCTCAAACTGTTAACGATTTGATCGATTATTGGGAGACCAGTAGTAGTTTCCGAAGCACATCTGTAATCTTCTTGTAATCTGTGGACGTTCAAAGTGTTGATGAAACACAGAAATTGCATCGAGAGTGAATTCAACAGGCACCATGCGGACTTTACTCAATGGGAGTAATGTCTCAAACTGTCTAGGATTTGATCTATTCCAGGGAGACCAACAGTATTGTCTGAAGCACATCTGCAGGCATTCTGTAATCTGTGGACGTTCAGAGTGTTGATGAAACACAGAAATTGCATCGAGATTGAATACAACAGGCACCATGAGGACTTTGCTCAATGGGAGTAATGTCCCAACCGTCTACGCTTTGATCGGTTCCTGGGAGACCAATAGTAGTATGTGAAGCACAACTGATAGCATTGTGTTATCTGTGGACGTTCAGAGTGTTGATGAAACACAGAAATTCCATCGGGATTGAATACAACAGGAACCATGAGGACTATTCTCCATGGGTGTAATAATTTCAAACTGTCTACGCTTTGATGGTTCCCTGGCAGACCAGTAGTAGCTTAAGAAGCACATCTGGAATCTTTCCGTAATCTGTGGACGTTCAGAGTGTTGATGAAAGACAGAAATTGCATCGGGATTGAATACAACAGTCACCATGCAAAATTTCTTCAAGGGAGTAATGTCTCAAACTATCTACGTTTTGATCGTTCCCTGGGAAGCACATCTGGATGCTTCCTGTAATCTGTGGACGTTCAGAGTGTTGATGAAACACAGAAATTTCAACTGCATTGTATACAACAGGCACCATGCGGACTTTTCTCCATGGGAATAATGTCTCAAACAGTCTACCCTTTGATCGTTCCAAGGGAGACCAGTAGTAGTTTCCGAAGTACATCTGGTAGCATTCTGTAATCTGTGGACGTTCAGAGAGTCGATGAAACACAGAAATGCCATCGTGATTTAATACATCAGGCACCATGAGGACTTTTCTCCATGGGTGTAATGTCTCAATCTGTCTACGCTTTGATCGTGTCGTGGGATACCAGTAGTAGTTTAAGAATCACATCCGGAGTCTCTCCGTAATCTGTGGACGTACAGAGTGTTGATGAAACACAGAAATTGCATCGGGATTGAATACATCAGGCAAATGAAGATTTTTCTCCGTGGGAGTACTGTCTCAAACTGTCTACGCCATGATCGTTCCCTGGGAGACCAGTAGTAGTTTCCGAAGCACATCTTATGGCTTCCTGTAATCTCTGGACGTTCATAGTGCTGATCGAACATAGAAATTGCATCGGCATTGAATACAACAGGCACCAAGATACTTTCCTCATTGGGAGTAATGTCTCAAACTGTTTACGTTTTGTGGATTCCTGGGATACCGGTAGTAGTTTCCGAAGCTCATCTGGAGGCATTCTGTAGTCTGTGGAAGTTCAAAGTGTTGATGAAACACAGATATTTCACCGGTAATGAATACAACAGTCACCATGCAAACTTTTCTTCATGGGAGTAATGTCTCAAACTGTGTACGCTTTGATCGTTCCCTGGGAGACCAGTAGTAGTTTACGAAGCACATCTGGATGCTTCCTGTAAACTGTGGACGTTCAGAGTGTTGATGAAACACAGAAATTGCAACGGCATTGTATACAACAGGCACCATGCGGACTTTTCTCCATGGGAATAATGTCTCAAACAGTCTACTCTTTGATCGTTCCCTGGGATACCAGTAGTAGTTTCCGAAGCACATCTGGAGACTTCCTGTAACCTGTGGAATTGTAGAGTGTTGATGGAACACAGATATTGCATCGGGATTGAATACAACATTCAGCAATTTGACTTTTCTCCATGGGAATATAGTCTCAATTTGTCAACGCATTTATCGTTCCCCGTGATACCAGTAGTAGTTTCCGAAGCACATCTGGAGGCTTCCTGTAATCTGTGGACGTTCAGTGTTGATGAAACACAGAAATTGCATCGGCATTGAATACAACAGATACCAATCGGACTTTTCTCCATGGGAGTAATGTCTCAAACTGTGTACGCCTTGATTGATTCCTGGGAGACCAGTAGTAGTTTCCGAAGCACATATGGAGGCTTCCTGTAATCTGTGGACCTTCAGAAAGTTGAGGAAACACAGAAATAGCAACGGGGTTGAATACAAGCACTATGCGGACATTTTTAAATGGGAGTAATGTCTCAAACTGTCTACGTTTGATCGTTCAGTGGGAGACCAGATGTAGTTTCCGAAGCACATCTGGAGGCTACCTGTAATCTGTGGACGTTCAGAGTGTTGATGAAACTCAGAAATTGCATCGGGATTGACACAACAGGCACCAATTGTACTTTTCTCCATGGGAGTAATGTCTCAAATTATCAACGATTTGATCGTTCCCTGGGAGACCAGTAGTAGTTTCCGAAGCACATCTGGAGGCTTCCTGTTATCGATGGACGTTCAGAGTGTTGTAGAAACACAGGAATTGCATCGGGATTGAATAGAAGAGGCCAAATCGGATTTTTCTCCATGTGAGTAATGTCCCAATCTGTCTACGATTTGATCGATTCCTGGGATACCAGTAGAAGTTTCCGAAGCACATCTGGAGGCTTCCTGTAATCTGTGGACGTTCAGAGTGTTGATGAAACTCAGAAACTGCATCGGGATTAAATACAACAGACACCATGCAGACTTTTCGCCATGGGAGTTATGTCTCAAACTGTCTACGCTTTTATCGATTACTGGGAGACCTGTAGTAGTTTCCGAAGCACATCTGGAGACTTCCTGTAATCTGTGGAATTGCAGAGTGTTGACAAAACGCAGAATTTGCAACGGGATTGAATACAACAGGCACCATGCGGACTTTTCAACATTGGTGTAATGTCTCAAACTGTCTACGATTTAATCTATTCCGGGGAGACCAGTTGTAGTTTCCGAAGCCCATCTGGAGGCATTCTGTAATCTGTGGACCTTCAGAGTGTTGATGAAACACAGAAATTGCATCGAGAGTGAATTCAACAGGCACCATGCGGACTTTACTCATTGGGAGTAATGTCTCAAACTGTCTAGGATTTGATCTATTCCAGGGAGACCAACAGTATTGTCTGAAGCACATCTGCAGGCATTCTGTAATCTGTGGACGTTCAGAGTGTTGATGAAACACAGAAATTGCATCGAGATTGAATACAACAGGCACCATGAGGACTTTGCTCAATGGGAGTAATGTCCCAACCGTCTACGCTTTGATCGGTTCCTGGGAGACCAATAGTAGTATGTGAAGCACAACTGAAAGCATTGTGTAATCTGTGGACGTTCAGAGTGTTGATGAAACAAAGAAATTCCATCGGGATTGAATACAACAGGCACCATGAGGACTATTGTCCATGGGTGTAATAACTTCAAACTGTCTACGCTTTGATCGATCACTGGCTGACCAGTAGTAGTTTAAGAAGCACATCTGGAGTCTTTCCGTAATCTGTGGACGTTCAGAGTGTTGATGAAACACAGAAATTGCATCGCGATACAATACAACAGTCCAAATGCGGATTTTTCTCCATGGGAATAATGTCTCAAACTGTCTACGCTTTGATCGTTCCCTGGGAAACCAGTAGTAGTTTCCGAAGCACATCTTATGGCTTCCTGTAATCACTGGACGTTCATAGTGCTGCTCGAACATAGAAATTGCATCGGCATTGAATACAACAGGCACCAAGCATACTTTCCTCATTGGGAGTAATGTTTTAAACTGTTTACGCTTTGTGGATTCCTGGGATACCAGTAGTAGTTTCCGAAGCTCATCTGGAGGAATTCTGTAATCTGTGGAAGTTCAAAGTGTTGATGAAACACAGATATTTCACCGGTATTGAATACAACAGTCACCATGCAAAATTTCTTCATGGGAGTAATGTCTCAAACGGTCTACGCTGTGATCGTTCCCTGGGAAGCACATCTGGATGCTACCTGTAATCTGTGGACGTACAGAGTGTTGATGAAACACAGAAATTGCATCGGGATTGAATACATCAGGCAAATGCGGATATTTCTTCATGGAAGTAATGTCTCAAACTGTTTACGATTTGATCGATAATTGGGAGACGAGTAGTAGTTTCCGATGCACATCTGGAAGCTTCTTGCAATCTGTGGACGTTCAAGGTGTTGATGAAACACAGAAATTGCATCGAGAGTGAATATAACAAGAACCATTCCGACTTTACTCAATGGGAGTAATGTCTCAAACTGTCTAGGATTTGATCGATTCCTGGGAGTCCAGTAGTAGTTTCCGAAGCACATCTGGAGGCATTCTGTAATCTGTGGACCTTCAGAGTGTGATGAAACACAGAAATTGCATCGGGATTGAGTACAACAGTCACCATTCCGACTATTCTCCATGGGAGTAATTTCTCAAACTGTCTACGCTTTTATCGTTTCGTGGGATACCAGTAGTAGTTTAAGAAGCACATCTGGAGTCTTTCCGTAATCTGTGGACGTACAGAGTGTTGATGAAACACAGAAATTGCATCGGGATTGAAGACAACAGGCAAATGCGGATATTTCTTCGTGGGAGTAATGTCTCAAACTGTTAACGATTTGATCGATTATTGGGAGACCAGTAGTAGTTTCCGAAGCACATCTGTAATCTTCTTGTAATCTGTGGACGTTCAAAGTGTTGATGAAACACAGAAATTGCATCGAGAGTGAATTCAACAGGCACCATGCGGACTTTACTCAATGGGAGTAATGTCTCAAACTGTCTAGGATTTGATCTATTCCAGGGAGACCAACAGTATTGTCTGAAGCACATCTGCAGGCATTCTGTAATCTGTGGACGTTCAGAGTGTTGATGAAACACAGAAATTGCATCGAGATTGAATACAACAGGCACCATGAGGACTTTGCTCAATGGGAGTAATGTCCCAACCGTCTACGCTTTGATCGGTTCCTGGGAGACCAATAGTAGTATGTGAAGCACAACTGATAGCATTGTGTTATCTGTGGACGTTCAGAGTGTTGATGAAACACAGAAATTCCATCGGGATTGAATACAACAGGAACCATGAGGACTATTCTCCATGGGTGTAATAATTTCAAACTGTCTACGCTTTGATGGTTCCCTGGCAGACCAGTAGTAGCTTAAGAAGCACATCTGGAATCTTTCCGTAATCTGTGGACGTTCAGAGTGTTGATGAAACACAGAAATTGCATCGGGATTGAATACAACAGTCACCATGCAAAATTTCTTCAAGGGAGTAATGTCTCAAACTATCTACGTTTTGATCGTTCCCTGGGAAGCACATCTGGATGCTTCCTGTAATCTGTGGACGTTCAGAGTGTTGATGAAACACAGAAATTTCAACTGCATTGTATACAACAGGCACCATGCGGACTTTTCTCCATGGGAATAATGTCTCAAACAGTCTACCCTTTGATCGTTCCAAGGGAGACCAGTAGTAGTTTCCGAAGTACATCTGGTAGCATTCTGTAATCTGTGGACGTTCAGAGAGTCGATGAAACACAGAAATGCCATCGTGATTTAATACATCAGGCACCATGAGGACTTTTCTCCATGGGTGTAATGTCTCAATCTGTCTACGCTTTGATCGTGTCGTGGGATACCAGTAGTAGTTTAAGAATCACATCCGGAGTCTCTCCGTAATCTGTGGACGTACAGAGTGTTGATGAAACACAGAAATTGCATCGGGATTGAATACATCAGGCAAATGAGGATTTTTCTCCGTGGGAGTACTGTCTCAAACTGTCTACGCCATGATCGTTCCCTGGGAGACCAGTAGTAGTTTCCGAAGCACATCTTATGGCTTCCTGTAATCTCTGGACGTTCATAGTGCTGATCGAACATAGAAATTGCATCGGCATTGAATACAACAGGCACCAAGATACTTTCCTCATTGGGAGTAATGTCTCAAACTGTTTACGTTTTGTGGATTCCTGGGATACCGGTAGTAGTTTCCGAAGCTCATCTGGAGGCATTCTGTAGTCTGTGGAAGTTCAAAGTGTTAATGAAACACAGATATTTCACCGGTAATGAATACAACAGTCACCATGCAAACTTTTCTTCATGGGAGTAATGTCTCAAACTGTGTACGCTTTGATCGTTCCCTGGGAGACCAGTAGTAGTTTACGAAGCACATCTGGATGCTTCCTGTAAAATGTGGACGTTCAGAGTGTTGATGAAACACAGAAATTGCAACGGCATTGTATACAACAGGCACCATGCGGACTTTTCTCCATGGGAATAATGTCTCAAACAGTCTACTCTTTGATCGTTCCCTGGGATACCAGTAGTAGTTTCCGAAGCACATCTGGAGACTTCCTGTAACCTGTGGAATTGTAGAGTGTTGATGGAACACAGATATTGCATCGGGATTGAATACAACATTCAGCAATTTGACTTTTCTCCATGGGAATATAGTCTCAATTTGTCAACGCATTTATCGTTCCCTGTGATACCAGTAGTAGTTTCCGAAGCACATCTGGAGGCTTCCTGTAATCTGTGGACGTTCAGTGTTGATGAAACACAGAAATTGCATCGGCATTGAATACAACAGATACCAATCGGACTTTTCTCCATGGGAGTAATGTCTCAAACTGTGTACGCCTTGATTGATTCCTGGGAGACCAGTAGTAGTTTCCGAAGCACATATGGAGGCTTCCTGTAATCTGTGGACCTTCAGAATGTTGAGGAAACACAGAAATAGCAACGGGGTTGAATACAAGCACTATGCGGAAATTTTTAAATGGGAGTAATGTCTCAAACTGTCTACGTTTGATCGTTCAGTGGGAGACCAGATGTAGTTTCCGAAGCACATCTGGAGGCTACCTGTAATCTGTGGACGTTCAGAGTGTTGATGAAACTCAGAAATTGCATCGGGATTGACACAACAGGCACCAATTGTACTTTTCTCCATGGGAGTAATGTCTCAAATTATCAACGATTTGATCGTTCCCTGGGAGACCAGTAGTAGTTTCCGAAGCACATCTGGAGGCTTCCTGTTATCGATGGACGTTCAGAGTGTTGTAGAAACACAGGAATTGCATCGGGATTGAATAGAAGAGGCCAAATCGGATTTTTCTCCATGTGAGTAATGTCCCAATCTGTCTACGATTTGATCGATTCCTGGGATACCAGTAGAAGTTTCCGAAGCACATCTGGAGGCTTCCTGTAATCTGTGGACGTTCAGAGTGTTGATGAAACTCAGAAATTGCATCGGGATTAAATACAACAGACACCATGCAGACTTTTCGCCATGGGAGTTATGTCTCAAACTGTCTACGCTTTTATCGATTACTGGGAGACCTGTAGTAGTTTCCGAAGCACATCTGGAGACTTCCTGTAATCTGTGGAATTGCAGAGTGTTGACAAAACGCAGAATTTGCAACGGGATTGAATACAACAGGCACCATGCGGACTTTTCCCCATTGGTGTAATGTCTCAAACTGTCTACGATTTAATCTATTCCGGGGAGACCAGTTGTAGTTTCCGAAGCCCATCTGGAGGCATTCTGTAATCTGTGGACCTTCAGAGTGTTGATGAAACACAGAAATTGCATCGAGAGTGAATTCAACAGGCACCATGCGGACTTTACTCAATGGGAGTAATGTCTCAAACTGTCTAGGATTTGATCTATTCCAGGGAGACCAACAGTATTGTCTGAAGCACATCTGCAGGCATTCTGTAATCTGTGGACGTTCAGAGTGTTGATGAAACACAGAAATTGCATCGAGATTGAATACAACAGGCACCATGAGGACTTTGCTCAATGGGTGTAATGTCCCAACCGTCTACGCTTTGATCGGTTCCTGGGAGACCAATAGTAGTATGTGAAGCACAACTGAAAGCATTGTGTAATCTGTGGACGTACAGAGTGTTGATGAAACACAGAAATTGCATCGGGATTGAATACATCAGGCAAATGCGGATATTTCTTCATGGAAGTAATGTCTCAAACTGTTTACGATTTGATCGATAATTGGGAGACGTGTAGTAGTTTCCGATGCACATCTGGAAGCTTCTTGCAATCTGTGGACGTTCAAGGTGTTGATGAAACACAGAAATTGCATCGAGAGTGAATATAACAAGAACCATTCCGACTTTACTCAGTGGGAGTAATGTCTCAAACTATCTAGGATTTGATCGATTCCTGGGAGTCCAGTAGTAGTTTCCGAAGCACATCTGGAGGCATTCTGTAATCTGTGGACCTTCAGAGTGTGATGAGACACAGAAATTGCATCGGGATTGAGTACAACAGTCACCCTTCCGACTATTCTCCATGGGAGTAATTTCTCAAACTGTCTACGTTTTTATCGTTTCGTGGGATACCAGTAGTAGTTTAAGAAGCACATCTGGAGTCTTTCCGTAATCTGTGGACGTACAGAGTGTTGGTGAAACACGGAAATTGCATCGGGATTGAATTCAACAGGCAAATGCGGATATTTCTTCATGGGAGTAATGTCTCAAACTGTTTACGATTTGATCGATTATTGGGAGACCAGTAGTAGTTTCCGAAGCACATTTGGAAGCTTCTTGTAATCTGTGGACGTTCAAAGTGTTGATGAAACACAGAAATTGCATCGAGATTGAATACAACAGGCACCATGAGGACTTTGCTCAATGGGAGTAATGTCTCAACCGTCTACGCTTTGATCCGTTCCTGGGAGACCAATAGTAGTTTGTGAAGCACAACTGATAGCATTGTGTTATCTGTGGACTTTCAGAGTGTTGATGAAACACAGAAATTCCATCGGGATTGAATACAACAGGAACCATGAGGACTATTCTCCATGGGTGTAATAATTTCAAACTGTCTACGCTTTGATGGTTCCCTGGCAGACCAGTAGTAGCTTAAGAAGCACATCTGGAGTCTTTCCGTAATCTGTGGACGTTCAGAGTGTTGATGAAACACAGAAATTGCATCGGGATTGAATACATCAGGCAAAGGCGGATTTTTCTCCGTGGGAGTACTGTCTCAAACTGTCTACGCCATGATCGTTCCCTGGGAGACCAGTAGTAGTTTCCGAAGCACATCATATGGCTTCCTGTAATCACTGGACGTTCATAGTGCTGATCGAACATAGAAATTGCATCAGCATTGAATACAACAGGCACCAAGATACTTTCCTCATTGGGGGTAATGTCTCAAACTGTTTACGTTTTGTGGATTCCTGGGATACCGGTAGTAGTTTCCGAAGCTCATGTGGAGGCATTCTGTAATCTGTGGAAGTTCAAAGTGTTGATGAAACACAGATATTTTACCGGTATTGAATACAACAGTCACCATGCAAACTTTTCTTCATGGGAGTAATGTCTCAAACTGTGTACGCTTTGATCGTTCCCTGGGAGACCAGTAGTAGTTTACGAAGCACATCTGGATGCTTCCTGTAAACAGTGGACGTTCAGAGTGTTGATGAAACACAGAAATTGCAACGGCATTGTATACAACAGGCACCATGCGGACTTTTCTCCATGGGAATAATGTCTCAAACAGTCTACCCTTTGATCGTTCCCTGGGATACCAGTAGTAGTTTCCGAAGCACATCTGGAGACTTCCTGTAACCTGTGGAACTGTAGAGTGTTGATGGAACACAGATATTGCATCGGGATTGAATACAACATTCAGCAATTTGACTTTTCTCCATGGGAATATAGTCTCAATTTGTCAACGCATTTATCGTTCCCTGTGATACCAGTAGTAGTTTCCGAAGCACATCTGGAGGCTTCCTGTTATCTGTGGACGTTCAGATGAAACACAGGTATTGCATCGGGATTGAATACAAGAGGCACCGTGCAGACATTTCTCCGTGAGAGTAATGTTTCAAACTTTCTACGCTTTGATTGTTCCCTGTGAGACCAGTAGTAGTTTCCGAAACACATCTGTGGGCTTCCTGTAATCTGTGGACGTTCAGTGTTGATGAAACACAGAAATTGCATCGGCATTGAATACAACAGATACCAATCGGACTTTTCTCCATGGGAGTAATGTCTCAAACTGTGTACGCCTTGATTGATTCCTGGGAGACCAGTAGTAGTTTCCGAAGCACATATGGAGGCTTCCTGTAATCTGTGGACCTTCAGAATGTTGAGGAAACACAGAAATAGCAACGGGGTTGAATACAAGCACTATGTGGACATTTTTAAATGGGAGTAATGTCTCAAACTGTCTACGATTTTATTGATTCCTGGGAGACCTGTAGTAGTTTCCCAAGCACATCTGGAGGCTTCCTGTAAGCTGAGGAATTGCAGAGTGTTGATGAAACACAGAAAGCGCATCGGGATTGAATACAACAGGCACCATGCAGACTTTTCTCCATGGGAGTAATGTCACAAACTGTCTACAATTGATCAATTCCTTGGACAACAGTAGTAGTTTCCGAAGCACATCTGGAGGCATTCTATAATCTGTGGACCTTCAGAGTGTTGATGAAACACAGATAATGCATCGGGATTGAATACAACAACCACCAAGCGGTCTTTGCTCACTGGGAGTAATGTCTCAAACTGCCTACGCTTTGACTGTTCCCTGGGAGACCAGTAGTAGTTTCCGATACACATCTTAAACCATTATGTAATCTGTGGACTTTCCGAGTGTTGATGAAACACAGATATTGAATCGAGATTGAATACAACAGGCACCATGCAGACTTTTCTCCATGGGAGTAATGTCTCAAACTGTCTACGATATTATTGTTTCCTGGGAGACCAGTAGTAGTTTCCGAAGCACATCTGGAGGCATTCTGTAATCTGTGGACGTTCAGAGTGTTGATGAAACACAGAAATTGCATCGGGATTGAGTACAACAGTCACCATTCCGACTTTTCTCCATGGGAGTAATTTCTCAAACTGTCTACGCTTTGCTCGATTCCTGGGAGAGCAGAAGTAGTTTCCGTGCGCATCTGGAAGTTTCCTGTAATCTTTGGACGTTCTGAGTGTTGATGAAAAACAGATATTGCATCGGGATTGAATACAACAAGCACCATGCGGACTTTTCTCTATGGGAGTAATGTTTCAAACTGTCTACATTTAGATCGGTCCTCGGGACACCAGTAATAGTTTCCGAAGCACATCTGGAGACTTCCTGTAACCTGTGGACTTTCAGAGTGTTGATGAAACACAGAAACTGCATCGGGATTGAATAAAACAGCCCAAATTCGGATTTTTCTCCATGGGAGTAATGTCTCAAACTGTCTAGGATTTGATCGATTCCTGGGAGTCCAGTAGTAGTTTCCGAAGCACATCTGGAGGCATTCTGTAATCTGTGGACCTTCAGTGTGTGATGAGACGCAGAAATTGCATCGGGATTGAGTACAACAGTCACCATTCCGACTATTCTCCATTTGAGTAGTTTCTCAAACTGTCTACGCTTTGATCTATTCCGGGGAGACCAGTAGTAGTTTCCGAAGCGCATCTGGAAGTTTCGTGTAATCTTTGGACGTTCAGAGTGTTGATGAAAACAGAAATTGCATCGAGATTGAATACAACAGGCACCATGCGGACTTTGCTCAATGGGAGTAATGTCTCAACCGTCTACACTTTGATCGATTCCTGGGAGACCAATAGTAGTTTCCGAAGCACAACTGTAAGCATTGTGTTATCTGTGGACGTTGAGAGTGTTGATGAAACACAGGAATTCCATCATGATTGAATACAACAGTCACCATGAGGATTTATCTCCATGGGTGTAATGTCTAAAATTGTCTACGCTTTGATCGTTCCCTGGGAGACCAGTAGTAGTTTAAGAAGCACATCTGGATTCATTCCGTAATCTGTGGAGGGTCAGAGTGGTGATGAAACACAGAAAATCCATCGGGATTGAATACAACAGGCCAGATGCGGATTTTTCTCCATGGGAGTAAAGTCTCAAAGAGTCTACGATTAGATCGATTCCTGGGAGACCAGTAGTAGTTTCGTGAGCACATCTGGAGGCATTCTGTAATATGTGGACGTTCAGAGTGTTGATGAAACAGAGAAATGGCATCGAGATTGAATACAACAGTCACCATGCCGACTTTTCTCCATTGGAGTAATTTCTCAAACCGTCTACGCTTTGATCGATTCCTGGGAGAGCAGTAGCAGTTTCCGAAGCACATCTGGAAGTTTCCTGTAATCTTTGGACGTTCAGAGTGTTAATGAAACAAGGAAATTGCATCAGGAATGAAAACAACACGCACCATGGGGACTTTTCGCCATGGGAGTAATGTCTCAAACTGTCTAGGTTTAGACCGTTCCCTGGGACACCAGTAGTAGTTTCCGAAGCTCATCTGGAGGCTTTCAGTAATCTGTGGACGTTCAGAGTGTTAATGAAACAAGGAAATTGCATCGGGATTGACAACAACAGGCACCATGGGGACTTTTCTCCATGGGAGTAATGTCTCAATCTGTCTACGGTTTTATTGATTCCTGGGAGACCTGTAGTAGTTTCCCAAGCACATCTGGAGACTTCGTGTAAGCTGTGGAATTGCATAGTGTTGATGAAACACAGAAAGCGCATCGGGATTGAATACAACAGGCACCATGCTGACTTTTCACCATGGGAGTAATGTCTCAAACTGTCTACAATTGATCAATTCCTTGGACAACAGTAGTAGTTT